>NC_045429.1:130934303-131234303 GCF_902635505.1 Sarcophilus harrisii
AGTAACTTACTTTTAACTAAGAAGCTCTTTATCTGGTCCCAAACAATTTCTGAAAGGGGGAGAGGAAAATAAAGCTGAATTTACTTTCCATGCAATGATTGCCAACAGAGTTACCACTAGACTAATTAAAAGAAGCCAGACACCTTTCAAAAACTGGCTTAAAGATATTGAACATTCTGGAAGTTCAGCAACATCCTGGATATTGTTATTTACTCACTGATATATGTTTGGTGTTTTGCAAGTATGCTTGACAAAGAGCGGTTCCCTTGATTGCTCCATGAAACATGTGACTAGAAATTGGGATTAACAAAAACAGATTAATCCAGTCCAAACACTCAACCACTTGTGGAATTTACATGCTGGATAAGGCAAAGGAGAATACCCCCTTCATTCTCTTCATTCAGCCACAGTGAGATGCTATCAGACCCAGTTACAAGGGAGTAAATGTAGGCTCTTTATTAAGAAATAGGGAGTAAATCTATTTAACAGTCATTTACTCCCCTCAAGTCTAATAATATTTGTCATCTACATCATTTTGACATCATTTGACCATTCTAAGAGCAGCCTGGTACAGTGAATAAAGTACTAGACTTGAAGTCAGGAAAACTAAGAACCAGGCTCCCACTTCAAGATCTTAGGGATCAATCCCATTTCTTACTCTAGTCTAAAGTAGCATAGAGTAGAGCATTAAATGGGAATAAAATACAGAAGAGGCTATTCTATTCCCAGAGAGAAAAGAAGATGCTAACAAACAACTAGAGAATGATTACAGTAAATTGAGAAGTCAGCATTCAAATTTCCTCTTTACATTTGCAAAAGGAATATTTGTTAGTTATTTTATGTTTCAACTCGGCTGCTAAAAGTCTAATCAACAGCACGTGGGCTCTTTTCTTTATGGTGGGCTCTCTCTGAGGGCAATTCCTCCCATCCACCCCTTCACTAGTCTTTTACTGCCTCAACTGGTGCTGCTATGACTGCTCCCATAGTCACTATGGCCCAAAAGGTATGAGGGGAAGGGAGTAGGTGAAGAGAGACACTAGTTGCCATTTGAGATCTCACAAAGTCTCTCTAAAAGAAAAAAGATATAAAGAGAAGGCATACCCAACCCACCTAGAGGCTTACCTACAAGACCATGAGTTCATGGGACAGAATAACTAGAGGTAAGAGCATACCACCCACAAGGTTCCATAGCAATGAAAGCTATTCTTACATCTCAAGACTAGCAGAAAGAAAGAAGATCTGAAGAGTTGTAATTGTATTTTTTTAGTCTGTCCATAAAGTTTGTCAGTCAAATAAAGATGTCATCATGGCTGATAGGAGAAAGCAATCCAAGCATATCTACATTTGCCCTGAAGGTATGTTCTTGTTCCTTCCCCAGCCTATTGGGCAATCATTTCTCTGATACCTTAGAAGGAGTTAAGGAATTTACTATCATTCATAGATGATCAACTTAGAGCAAAAGGGAGTCTCAAGGGCCACTGAATACAAATCCTTCATTTTAGAAATGAAGAAACTGAGACACAAAGATGACTTGCTCAAAATCACCTAGATAGTAAATCTGAGGCAGTATTAAAACCCATGCTTCTTGCTTCCAAGTCCAGTGCCCTATTTACTGAACCCCTTCTAATGGTGCACTGAGTGGCAGTAATAATGCATAGATATAATTCTTTGTAGACCTACATGACTCCCTCTGTCTCTGGGTCTCTGGGCAGCAGGATCCCCCAGTCATATGTTCTGGTCTATCTTTTAAAAAGTCTCCTTCAACAGGACATTTTGCCGGAGCTCCAGGAGACTTCCTCCTATCTCTTTCTGGTTTTGACCAGGAATGCACAAATCTTGAGCAAAAGTAAAAATAGGAAGAGAAATTAGTTCATTTATACAGTGATTCAAAGGTTGTAAAGTATTATATATACATGTTATCGCCTTCAACCCCCACAACAACTTTGTGAGGTAGGTGTTATTATTTTCTCCATTTTCATAAATGAAAAAACTGAGGCTGGGAGAAGTTAAATAATCTGTCCAGGGTCCTTTAAGCTAGTAAGTATGTAAGGTAAGATTTGAATTCACTCCATCTTTCCTTGTTCGTATACTTTAGATCCAATATATAATAAATGATAATCGTCTTCTCACCCAACATTCTGTCTCCCAACTGCATGCATTTCCCCTGGCTGCCCCTATGCCTGAAATTCTCTCCCTTCTCATCTGTGACTGTCCACTGGCTTCTCTGGCTTCATTTGAATTCTAACTGAAATTCCACTTTCTACAAGAAGTCTTTCACAGTCCTCCTAAATCTTAATGCCTTCCTTCTGAGATCATTTGCAACTGATTATATATCTTGTCTCTCCCATCACACTATGACCTCCTTGAGAACAAAAATGGTTTTTCCCTTTTTTGTATTCTCAACATTTAGTACACTCCTAACACATAGTAGGTGCTTCATAAATACTTTTTGACTGATTCCTGACTCCAAATCCAGCCACTGTAAGATTTGTTCTCTTTCTCTTTCTTCCTCATACCTCTTTCTTTCCTTGCCTCTGTCTGTCTCTATACATATGTTTTCTATTCTCTCTCTCTTCATTTTTAAAATGGAGACAACAATAGCTCTACATACCAGAGTTGTTGTGAAGATCAAATGAGATAATATTTGTTAAATGCTTTGCATAGCTTAAAGTGCTATGCAGATACTATAAAACAGAAAAACAAAGCAATACAAAAGAAAAATTGCAGTGAATTATATAGTAAATTATAGTCTTTAATAGTCTTTTGTTTTCCTTTCAAAGGAAGCCTGAAAATTAAGACAACTCTGAGGTATTACTACACACCCCTCAGATTGGCTAGGATGACAGGAAAAGATAATGATGAATGTTGGAGGAGATATGGGGAAACTGGGATACTGATACATTGTTGGTGGAGATGTGAACTGATCCAACCATTCTGGAGAACAATTTGAAACTATACCTATAGGGTTATGAAACTGTGCATACCCTTTGATCCAGCAGTATCTGTAATCACATAGAGATCATTTTTTTAAAAAGGGAAAAGGACCCACATGTGCAAAAATGTTTGTGGCAGCCCTTTTTGTAGTGTCTAGAAACTGGAAACTGAGTTGATGCCCATCAGCTGGAGAATGGACAAATAAGTTATGGTATATGAATGTTATGGAGTATTGTTGTTCTCTAAGACACAATCAGCAGGATGATTTCAGAAAGGCCTGGAGAGACTTACATGAACTGATGCTAAGTGAAATGAGTAGAAACAAGAGAACATTATACAGAGCAACAGCAAGATTATACAATAATCAATTCTGAGAGATATGGCTCTTTTCAATAGTGAGGTGATTCAGGCCAGTTCCAGTGATCTTGTGATGAAGATAGCCATCTGCATCCAGAGAGAGACTGTGGATCACACATAATATTTTCACTTTTTTGTTGTTGTTTCTTTGCATTTTGTTTTCTTTCTCAATTTTTTTTCTTTTTGATCTGATTTTTCTAGTGCAACATGATAAATGTGGAAATATGTATAGAAGAATTACACGTTTAAAATATATCGAATTATTTGGCATTTATAGATGGAGTGAGGAGAAAGGAAGGGAGAAAGAATTTAGAACACAAAGTTTTGCAACAGTGAATGTTAAAAATGATCTATGTTTTGAAAACAAAAAGCTTTAATTAAGAAAAAAAGAAGACTGAGTATTCTAAACTTAACAAGGTACATGTGGTCAGTATCAAGTTTGTCCATCTTCCTTAGAATAAGCATTGTTGCCATTTAATGTATTTATAATTGTGGAGTCTACAGTATTTTGTATTTACTTTCCCCATTCTAAATAATGTCACAAAATTCTTCCCATATTACTTTGAATTCTTGTTTTTCATTCACTGTTGGGCAATAATAGCCCATCATATTCATAACACACAATTTATTCAGTTATTTCCCAGTCACTGGGCATATAATTCATAGTCAACTTTTTGCTATGATAAATAACACTGTTATGAATATTTTGATACTGATAGTGTACCTTAGTCATAAACAAAGAAAAAAGCTATCTTATCCATGAAAGATGATTACTTTTGTTATTAATTGATTCAATCACAACCAAGTATAAAAAGAACCTGTATATCTTCTTGAATCAAAGTTATTGTGTAGGAGACTTGGAAAGAGATATGCCAGAACCAGATGGAAATCGTAAGGGTGTAGAAGTAAAGAATATATAGAGCATGTTGGAACTCCAGCACACCTCTGAGAACTAAATGTAGGACTGAAATGTAGCAGAGAAAAGAAACATAAAGAGAGGTAATACTTTGCAGGAATCTTAGAACAAAAGACCCAAACAGCATCTTTCCCAACTTCCCACTTGGCACCTGTTTATACACAGATATAACAATATAATCTGTTGTTTTCCTACCCAAAGATTTCTAGTAAATTGAATTTTGCCTCAATCACAGAGACCGAGGATTAACTAGCTGTTTTCAATTGTGTCTGACTCTTTGAGACCCCATTTGAGGTTTTCTTAGCAAAGATACTAGAGTGGTCTTCTGTTCTTCCCTGATTTAACAGATGAGGAAACCAAGGCCAGAAGGTTAAGTGACTTATCCAGGGTCACAAAGCTAGTAAGGGTCTGAAGACAGATTTGAACTCAGGAAGAAGGGTTTTCCTGATTCTAGGACTGGGACAGAGCTGTCCAAAGATTAGGTAGAGTTAGATATAAATGTAAAGTTAGGCAGAAAGTTTAATTTCTGCCTAAATGTTAAGAATTTTCTTGAGTTGGGACTTAAAAAACAATTGTGACTAAAATCATAACTTTTCACCTAAAATAAACTACCTATAGCCAAAAAAAGAGGGAATTATGTAGACATCATAAACAAGTGAACAAAAACAAGAATAGCTATAATAATGAAATTTTGGTATTCTCTCTAAAAAATAAAACTAGAAGACAAAAGAAAGTTATAGCTGTAATGGGCTGAGGTTTGAGTTGATGCACTGAGGTCCCAAGTATGTGAGGCTAAATAGTAATTGGGCTATACTCTATTAATATACATGATTGGATAAAGAATGGTCCCTGCCCACTCTCCGTGCAAGTCCTAATGTGTTGTATAGGAAATGATGATTTTGGTGGGTGGAGGCAGAGGGAGACAGGAAGAGAAGCTGGGAGAGATTGGACTTGGGCTCCATACTCCTAGCTGCTGGTTGTGTGACTGCTGATCTAGCTAGCTTCTTGCCTCAGCTGCACACATTGCTATCGCCGATTCTCTTCCACCTCCGATCCTTCATCACTGAGAATAAAGACTGACGATTTTCCCCTAACCTGAATTCCTGACTCCTGCTGATTTAAAAATACGCGATCTTCACATATAGCTAAATGGAAGGATGCATTGCAGACTCTCCTTGGGGATATAACTAATGAAACTGATAGAGTTGGCTGTATGGTACAGTCAAGATCAACAAGATATATCATTTTAAGGAATATTTTATCATTTCATATTGCAGTGTTTAGGATAAAATTTTACAAAACCATCATGAAAATAACTGTGGTTTATACACCAAGATCTGCTATAGAATATGCTTTTAAAAATCTTCAAAGGACTCTATAAGACACTCCAAGTTAAATCAACATACACTTTTATAATGAGAAGAAGGTAATTAGGGACATCAGATCTGCATGAATAAGTTTTTAAGGTTTTGTCCCTTGAAAAATTTGGTTACATGAATTCTTTAGCGATTCAAACCCTTTGTGGTTGGATTGTAAAGGTTATGAAACAGGAAGTGATTCAGAAGCTGTTAAGGTGATGAAATGGAGTGTGTATAATTCGTTGCTCATTTAGGTCTGAAGAAACCAAAAGACATTACAATGCCAGAGGTGTAAATTACATTATCTATATGTATTTCCTACATATGGGACTCTCCATTTTTAAAATCTCTATGTGTGTCCATTCTTCTGATTTCAGGTAGATTTGAGGGAAAACATGGCGATGCCTTGCTATTTTAGTAATATTGAGCTCTTGTGCCTTCTGTCTAATCAGATTAAAAAGAAATGTACTCTGGTGCTTATAAGGTATAATTTTAGGAACACAAAACTATGGAATACATTAAAATAGAGCAGTCACTTTGCTGGAAGACCTGATCTACAAGTGCAGGTTGGAAGTATAGAGAAGAGGAGATCACCAAGAAGAGATGTTTTAATACTTAATTGACTTCAATACAATGATAGGTATATGGAAGAACAGTGAAAAATATGTTGGAAAACAAGGTTTGGGGGTAAGAGCTAATTTAATCAACAATTCAAGAAACTTAATTAAGTACCTAAGTATGTTAAAGACCTCATCTTTAAAAGGCCATTGTCTTGCATCTCCTATCTTCCTGATCTCTATGTTGCCAAGGATCCAGTTGACTCTGATGGAGAAAGCGAGGTTGGTTACCTTGTACTTAAATCCAATTCATTTGCATGTCATGGAATCATCTCCCTGATGTCATGATCTACTTCAAGAATAAAGGAAAAAACAATGACCTACTATAGTTCAAAGTTCTATGTTGGATGCTAAGAATATAAAAATGAGAAAATGAAACAGATACGGCCTCAAAAAAGATTAAATTCACAATAGAATGAGAGATGTGGGAGACGTACATAATACTGAAACATCACAATAAAGTTTGAGATTTTTTCTCATCTCTGGTACTGCTGATTTTTAAAGATTCCTTAAGAAATTGATCTCTCAAAGTCCTCTGAATATTACCTCTATTATTCACCTTCCCTTCACTTATCTTTTTCATGAGTGCCATTACTATTTTAATCAATC
Source organism: Sarcophilus harrisii (assembly GCF_902635505.1). Lineage (NCBI taxonomy): Eukaryota > Metazoa > Chordata > Mammalia > Dasyuromorphia > Dasyuridae > Sarcophilus > Sarcophilus harrisii. Next base: position 130,941,095 of record NC_045429.1, read on the forward strand.
AATCAATAAGTATTTATTAATGCCTGCTCTGTACACCATGCCAGGCATTGGGATATAAATATAAAAATAAAAGCTCTTACTTTGACATTCATAACTGAAAAATTCTCCTAAAACTCTTTGATGGCTACAGGCCAGAAAGATATTGCCTAATTATCTTGTAAACAGCAAAATTTAAATTTTATTCATCACTAGAAATAGAGATAGCCTTATTTGCAAATAACATGTGTTGATTAAAACAAGTCTTAGAACATTGCCAAGCCTACCCAAAATCCTGAATTGCTCAAAAGTTATATGTATATTGTATATTTTTATATAATTTTTCAGTCAATAAGTATTATCAAGTTCTTAATTGATGCCAAATGGCATGCTAAGCATTAGAAAGACAAAAAAATAAAAACAAACAACAACAACAACAAAAAACCCATTGTTTCTGCCTTCAAAGAGATCACATTCTAATGGGAGAAAACACCATGGAAACTACAATATACATACAACATATATCCAGTATAAATAGAAGGTAACCTCAGAGAGAAAGCACCTTGGTCATTTGGGTTTAAGGGAGAGGGTACCTAAAACAATCTTTGTCAATCTTAAAGGAAGCTATAAAAAGGAGATAAAGAAAGAGATCCCTCCAGGAATAGAAAACAGCCAATGGAAAGGTGTAGATTGGGAAAGGAACAGCAAAAAGCCCATGTTGCTGGATCATAGAATATATAGAGGGAAGTAAAGTATAGAGGGAAGTTAAGGAGATTGGAAAATTAGAAGAGAGAAAATTAAGCATTTACTGAGTGTCAGACACTGTGTAAAGTACTGGGGATACAAATCTGACCTAACATATTTATTGTTCTGGAACCCAGGGCAAATCATTTAATATATGTTTGCCTCATTTTTCTTGTTTGTAAAAAGAAGGATAGTAATAGCATTTATCCCCCAGGATTGTAAGAATCAAATGAGATACTATTTGTAAGTATTTAGCACAGTGTAAGTTTGCTATATAAATAGTTGCTATTATTATTTCAAAATCCTTTTGTCAAGAAGAGATATTCTCAATTGTACAGTCAGCAAAACTAATTTTGGGATGGAGACCATTTTTTCTTATTTTGTTTTATTTCTTTTACTTGTTTGTGGCTACCTGTAATTTCAGCCTTTCCATCCCCCGCCTCTTTCTGTCTCTCTCTCTGTCTCTCTCTCTCTCTCTTTTTCTGTCTCTGTCTCTGTCTCTCTCTCTCTCTCTCTCTCTCTCTCTCTCTCTCTCTTTCTCTCTCTCTCTCTCCTAAGAAAATTTTCATGATTTTATTGTATAATGAGGCTTTGGAGCATCTGAACAAATATGTCATAAACATCTGGGCTACTTTCTCCTTTATTTCTTTGAGTTACTAGAGCAACTTGTCAATACATTAAAAAAAGACAACCTTTTGCACAACAGACTCAAATAATGATGCAACTGCCCCTACCATGGAGTCTACCCACTGTGGTCTTTCAGACTTGTGTATGATATTTAAAGAGTTCTGACAGGCTGGGGAGAGGAAGTGTGAATAATATCTGGAAGAAGAGAAAGAAGGAAATGGCATGGGTGTGTTGGGAAGAAGAGGACCAGCCAAAGTTTCCATTCTAGAAGAGTGCAGATTTTGCTTTATTTCTCTTGCTGAGTTTATTAGCCATGCTAAAAGTTTTTGTGATAGATTCTAAATCATTTCTTGACTCCTTGTTATTGTTCATTCCTTGAACTGAAGGAATATCTTAGCTTTGTTTTATACCTTCAATATTTGTTCAGTATATTAAATATTCATCATCCTTTTTTCTTAAAACTTCCATCTTTTTTTTCATCATTCCACATGTTGATTTTTTCTAGGGGGATATCTTTTCTTTCTTATTTTTTTAAGTTATTGTTTTCTTTATTTTATTTCACATATTTGTTAATAATCATCTATTAGGCCTTTTTGCTGAAACTCATAGAATTATCTCATACTACACCCCTTCACATATTCTATATCTAGTCAAATTGAATCATCCTCTTCCAAACCCCATTCTAGTCCTGTCTTCTCACATCTTGACCCTGTTGCATTCTACCCTTAAAATAGACTACTCATGAAGTCATTTTTTTCATGGCCCAGCTTAGTTGCAACCTTTTCTACACTGGGAAAACTTTTCTGCTGCTGTCACTTTTCCAGTTCAGGTGAAATCAATTCCTCTACCCTCAGTTTTTTCATAGCATTTACTTGAAATTTTCTTTTGCATTTATCTCATTATCCCTTCTATAATATTAATTTGTGCACATATCATTCTCTCACATACATCCCATGACTATGTAAGCTACTGGGAGAATGGTCTGTATCATATCTGTCAATATCTAACATTCTATTTTGAATATAATAAGTCTCTTTTTCAATTATTTTAAAGGGGAAAAAGAATAAATGAATATTGGGGAGCATAGGAAATAAAAAGGAGTGTAAAATCTTATCCATGGTCATTGGAGTCTATAACTTAGCTAGGAAGATAACAAAACTGTAGGGAAAAAAAATTGAATGACAACACAAAACTGTATGTACATTACATGTCAAATGAATGATACAGAAATAAGAAGTGCTATCATATTTCAAAAGAGAGATACAATAATCATAAATGATCAGAAAGTCTTTATAGATGAGGTGGAATTTAGTCTGCAAATTGAAGTACAAACAAACTGTAGGAGGAGGAAGAACAGGAAGAGGAGGAGGAGGAGGAGAGGAAATTCTTGGTGATAGGAATGTGGAAATAGAGAGGAAGAAAAACTATAAATGAATAGTGAATAGAAAAATTCACATTGAGGAACTATTGGGAAATAAGATTTAAAAATCACTGGGCAGGAAGATCCTAAAGGGGACCTGTGGCAAGGTAGAATACTACAATTTGTTTTGTTTCTTATGATGGAGTCAAGTAGATGGAGTACTGAAGAAAAATAAAACAAACATGTTTGATCAAGCTGTCCTTACCCACCCCATTTTTACCTTACTTCCAATGGGTGGGACCAGCACTCACTTCTAATCCTATTCTTTCATTCTTTTAAAGATTCTATCTGACTGATGGAATCTTTTTTCTCATAAATTTCTGTGGTTGAGCCTGTCCTTTACATTTCCTTCTCTTCCATTGTTCATGATATAATGTTGTAGGACTACTTTAGGAGTTTCACAAAAGAGAATGACCTTTCCTAGCACAAACCTACGATCCCAGTTCCCAAACCAATTGTTAGTTATGGTAAGCAGCCAAGTGGCCCAATGGCTACAATGCTAAACCTGGAATCAGGAAAACCTGAGGTAAAAATCTCTGACCTGAGACAATTATTTGCTGGGTGACTTGGGGCAAGACATTTAACCTCTGTTTGCCTCAGTTTTCCTAATTATGAAATAGGATTAATAAGAGCACTTATCTCCCAGAACTATTGTAAAGATTGAATGAGATAATATTTGCAAAGTGCTTTACATAGTGTCTGACACATCGTAGATATTACATAAAAATTAGCAATTGTTGTTCTTGTTATGATGTTTTATTATACTGTATTTTCAAAGGCAGAATTACTACAAACTTGAAATTTTTAAATCTGTCCCATCAGACCATGAGCTTATCATAGTGACCCCTCAGGTTCCATTATAGTTGTTTTTCTAAGTCATAACCCCTCAACTAGACTAAGCTCTTTAAAGTCAGAAATTTTATCATGTACATCTCTGTGTTCCACACATTATCTTGCACATTATCAGGTATTTGATGAGTACATGCATATTTTAGAACAAGAGACTGATATGATGAAAATCATATTATAGGAAACTCAATCAAACTGAGCAGGGTAGAAAGGGTAGGAAGAAGAAATTAAACTTAGGAAGACTAGTTAAGAAACTATAGCAATATTCCAGGAATGAGAAAATAGAGACATGAAGTACAGGTTTATAATAAGGATAATGTGTTTAAACACTGCCATTTCTTCAAGAGAAAGACCAAACACACACACAAAAAAATGATGCTGTCCACCTTTTTCCTACTTTGTTTGCCAATAATTTAACACAAGTCTCATGAGCAATTTTATATTGTGAAACTGAATGATCTCAATTATGTTTTGGAAAATAAAACCACTTAGCAAAATCGCCCTTTCCAAAGCAGATATAACTGTAATTTTCTCATTGACTTAGTGTTGGCCATGTGTTTAACTTAAAATATTACTGTTTTCAAGCTAGGACAATTTGAAGAGTCTAAATTTAGCCTACCATTTTCTTGGTTGTTTTAATTTCCAAATCTGTAATATCAGTCATTTTTCTCTCCCTAAATTTTCTCTAAATAAGGGAAGAATAAATCCTACTTTAGTTTTTTTTAAAAAAAATCCATACTTTTAATAAGAATCTATAGGGGCAGCTAGGTGGCACAGTGGATAGAGCACTAACCCTGAAGTTAGGAGGGTCGGAATTCAAATTTGGCCTCATACAACATTTCCTAGCTGTGTGAACCTGGGCAACTCACTTAACCCCAACTGCCTCGGAGAAATAAATAAATAGAAATTTAATAAATCTACAAGTACTGTGCTGGGGAAAACACAAAATTTAGGTCACAGATCAAGCAGAGATAGATAAAATAGTCAGTCCCTTCTCTTACAGAGCTTATAGTCTAGTAGGGTCTTGAGATATAAACAAAGATCACTTTAATACAAAATAATACGATTAATGTATTAGAAAGAGTCAAGAAAAAGGCTATGTGAGATCTGAAGGGAAAAAGATCATTGTGCAATGAAAAGACAGGGAAGGCTATCAACCATAATAAGACAACACAGGAACTATGGCAATATAGTGAAAGAACACTTAGTATAGAATCAAATCAATGTAGGATTGAATTCTTGATCTACTGCTTAGTTACCAGGTAACTCTCAACAAGTAGCTTTACCTTCCTAACCCAAGATTCCAGATTTATAGGTTTAGTCCAATACCAACTAATTTCTGGTGTCCTTTCAGTGCTGCTCAAAGTATACCTCCTGGGAAGCTGCCCTAGGAATGGAAAAAGCATTTGACCTGGAGTCAGGGGAGCTGGGTTTCAATCCTAACTCTGTCACTTGCTCCCCCTTTGACCTTACTCTGGAGTCTCTTCGTCATCTATGTAATAAAAGGGGCAGGCTTCATAACTAGCCCTCCTCTACATTGCCTAGTCTTCTTACACTTTAGTCTCAGCTTCATATTCTTCAATACTGGCTTCCTGGAAGTTAATGAACAAAACACTCCATCTCTCAGTTCAAGGCATTTTCTCTGTCTGCTCCCCATGCTTGGAATGCTCTCTCTCCTCTCTGTCTCCTAGCTTCCTTTAAGTCCCAGGACTTCTACTTTGAATAGGAAGCCTTTCTTGAGTCCCCTAATTCTATTGTTTCCCTTTCTCAATTATTTCCTATTTCCTGTATATAATTTGTTTTATATTTTTTCATGTGTTGTCTCTCACATTAGATTGTAAGATCCTCTGGGCAAGGATTATGTTTTATTTCTCTTTTTATCCCCAGAATTTAGCACAGTGCCTGGAACATAGTAGCTGTTTAACAAGTATTTAATAACCATTTGGATGACCAATGGGCTGGATCACTTCCAACATCCCTTCCAGCTCTAAATTCAAGATCTTAAGTCTCTCTATGACAAGATAATATGTCTATATACCAGATTCCACGATGCAGGTGGAGGGAGACAAGGTAAAAATGTTCCATCAGTCTAAACTGTTTTTTAAAGGTTTTTTTCTCCCAGTGTAAATCTGAATTTTAATGACCTGCTGTCCTTGGAATAAAGAAATGGTTCAAACCAGACACCTAGAGTAAGAACAAGTACCCAGGATTCATCCATCTGAAGATATGTTTGTTGGATTAGCTTGGCCAATAATCAGGAAGTTTAAGGCAGGTTACCAGAGTCAAAACTTAGGTAGAAGCACCATCTAAGAAAGATCAAATTAGAGGGAATATTTGAATATGAGGCTCAGGGAAAGAGAGGAGCCTTGGGACGCCACCCCCCCAACTCACCCACCCACCCCCACCCTCCCCTACTCCTTTTACCTCCCCTCTCCCCCCGCAAAATGGGATCTGAGGCCAGAATAAACCATTTCACAAGAAAAGGATAAAAAAGCAGAGGCTCTTAATTCTTTTGGGGTCATAGACTATTTGAGCAATCTGGCCAAAACTTAAGAACCCCTCCTCAGAATCTTGTTTTTAAAATCATGTGCTCTTATTCATTACTTTGGACTTCACCTCTAGACTGCTTTGCCTTTATGCTGACAGTCTGATGACCTGGGAACAGTATCACCAGCTGAAGGATTAAAGAGACAATCCCTGAAACCTCCATATCTTTAGAAGGCACAATGTGCAATCTATTCCCAGCTCTGACCTGTTACATCTCTGTTCCATGGCTGCCTGGCTCAAAGAAAATGAACTTCTTTTCGTGTTTGTGAATCCTCATTGCTTAGCACATTAGATGACAAACAGCAGGGACTTAATAGTATTTTATCTACCTAAGTGCATACAATATGTAGAATTACACTTTTCAAAATTTTTTTTAAATTCACAAAACCTAGATTAAGAACCTATGTTATATGGCTAGAAATCATGTAATATTACAGTTTTTCCTTTTACATTACTGCTTTCTCCATAGCAGTTTCAATATACCATGGATTAACATAAAAAGTTAAATAGGAATTTTTGAGGAGTTTTGTGGAATCTGCAGATGTCACACAAAGGCCAGCAAATGACACAGAAAAGATTTATTAACTCAGAAAGGCATAAAATATGTGTATAATATTGTAAAATATCAATTCAAATTTTACAATAAGATGCTGTAAATACTCCACAAATGAAAAAGAAAAAATTCAGATTTCTTCTCTGATACAAAAGGAGGGTCAAAAATTTTTATACAGATTTTCCAGGTCATGGTCCCTAACCTCCATCATGTGGAAGAGATAACTGTACACTTTCCAAAGAATTAAAAAATAAGCATCGCTCAGGAGGCAACGAAGAGGCTTATGGTAGATATGAGCCTGTCCTAACATGTATTAATTAAGCAATTGAAAAGAACTAATCAAAGACATGAATGATTGAAAAAGACTTGAGCTGTTTGCAAAATGAAATCTAGGACTAGTTAATGAGCAGCTTGTGTCCTTTACTTTTACCCTTGCAATGCCAAGACAAAGAATGGATTTTGCTATTTACTAGAAGAAGGGATTTTATAGGATTCCTGACTAGAGGTGTCAAATGGGTTTAAAATGTAATTGCAAAAATGCTTAACAAAATCAATAGAAATACAACAAAACATAAATGATGTTAATTCGTGGTTTTCTAAGTCAAAGATGCCACTAACAGGGCTTCATTTTGATTTGAGTTTGACAACACTGATTTAGATCAATTTCTTATTTTGCAAATGAAAATACTGAGGCAAAAGAAGTTAAGTGATTTATCCTAGAAATAGTCTGGATTTGAACCCAATTCCACAAACACTACAGGGTTTCAAATACACTACTTTTCTTTTCCATTGAACAAATAAATTGAGAACAAACTTTCCAAACTTTTTTTATACATGTTTCTGTTACATCTTCCCATGCCTTTCAGAATTCTTTATATAAAGTAAAATTTGTGTAATGTAAATTTACATAAAGCCAGAAGGGGTCTGTACTTACTTCTAAGCATGTTGCTAATAAAAGCAAGAAAAGTAGCCTCTACCCTCACAGAGCTTACATTATAAAGGGGATAGAAGGGAGGGAGGGGGAATACAATATCAAAGAGCATATGGAAGGATGGCAGCTTGTCATAGTATGGAGTGAAATCACTGGGAAGTGACATGAAGAACTGGACCCCAGCAAGATATAGTGAAAGCTCACTTTTCAGAGCCAAGTGACTCTAGGACAGAATCCAAGGTTGCAATGGGAAGAGAGACAAAGAAATGATCACTAGAATGCAGACAGCATCTGAAGATATAACCAGGAGGTGATGAAAGCCACAGCTAGGATAGAGCCCACAGGGAAAGGAACTATGTCAGATGGGGCACTACAAAGGTCCAAATAGGAATTAGAAGTCCAAACCTTTTGTAAATGCAGTATTCAAAAGAGTTAAGTGAATTAAATGGCTATTTAGAAAAGAGTGGAAGAGAACTAATAAATAGAAGTATGTATAGACTTATATATATATATATAATTCTCTATCTCTGTATATGCATATTATATATATATAATCTTCTTATAAAAGGAGATGAATAACTCCCTCTATCAGTACAGGTTGGTACTTTCTGAGCAACTTAATGCTATAGAGAGTTGCTTCTAAGGGGTTAAATTACATGATCACGATCACACAGATAATATGTGTCAGAGATAGGACTTGAACCATCTCTTCCTGATTCTGAGGCAAGCTGTCTCTCCCCAAACTATACTGTCTTTTCCTCCTTTCAGTACCAGTATATAAATCACATTTTCCTGATCTCTAGCCATACTTGTAAGACTTGGCATTGTTAATGCAGGCTATTATACCCAATCAATTCAACAAATATTTGTTAAGCTCTTAAAACTGTGTCAAATGCTGAGGCTACACAAGAAAAAAAACCAGAAATACAACCAGGGACATCCAGAATCTTATATCCTATATAATATGCTAGAACCTTCCATAGAATAATGAAATAGTAAGTTTTGAGTTTTTAAGGGCATTTCTTCCTAACACAGAGAACATTGACATGAAGGCACTCAAAGTTAAATAATGAAGTATATTGTCAAATTTAGACACCTAATTTAAGGAATATTTTCCTCAAAGACAGAAAACAAGTAAAACTCTGGCATGTAAATGCTTCCATAAAAATGACAGTTTTATAAAATGGGGGAGGGAAGATTCACTCTCCTAATGGATGCAATATCTCCTAACTCTTATGAGAAATCTGTGAAAGGGCATTGTAATTTTTCAAATTCTATGTAATATAATTTCCAGTTAAGGGACCACAAAATGATTGTTTATAACCACATTACCATCTTGATTCAATTTGTCATGTTCTACTTGGGAGACTCTCCCATGAACTAATCAATTTTTTTCTAGTTCATAGATTACTCTCAATTTTGTCATTCTCTCCATCCTTTGTCTTCACTTTCCTAGGTTTCACAAGCTTACTCTGATTTCTCCATACTACTCCTGGGGGCTGTGAATCTGTCCTTGCTGTACACTTACTTTTCTACCCTTTACCCATATGTTCTTCATGTGTCCCACCTACAAAAGTCAGATTCTTCTCTCACACATCTTTTCTATTCTTCTAAGAATTGCCTCAAGACAATGAACTCATAATATAGCATATCAGAGAGAACACTGAGCTTGGAATCAGAAGGACTTCAGTTTGATTTCAACCATAGGTGTTAATTAACTGTATAAGCCTGGGCAAGTCACTTAAAACTCTAGGACTCATTTCTTGTTTGTTTTTTCTTTAAAATTAAGCCATTGTAGTCAATAACCTTTCAACCTCTAAATTTATAAATTCATGATGTCTCTAGGATTTGTATGACCAGAAAATGCATTTTAGCATCCTCTGTTATATCTGATATATGTGTGTGTGTATACATCAATATATATTGATGTCTGTTATATCTATTACTGAGAATATTTTTATATGTTTTGAGTATCTAATATTAAAATGACTGTGGGGTTTGTATTTTTTTTCCTTTCTCAACCACTGGATACTATTTCCTAACATCAGTTCTTCCAGAAGAAATGAGCTCATTATAGTCATCAATATGAGAATAAAGGCATTTTGTGTTCAAGCAGATAATTACCTGTAGAGGGCACTCCTTACTGGTGAAAGGATGGACTAGACTATATCTAAGGTCTCTTCTAACTTGACTCTACTTTTCATTTTCAAAATTTCTTGATAATGACTCTTTACGGAACTGGATCATTTATATGCAGAGGTAAAGGAGAGATGAATCACTTACTATGTTTAACTGCTCTAGAAAAGTTCATCTGTCCTCTCCCCCAAAAGAAATCCTCCTCTACCTGATAACTGGATATTTTCTTATTTATTTGTTTATTTAGAGTATTTTATTTTTCCATATGCATGCAAAAATAGTTTTCAACATCTGCTTTTGCAAAACCTTGTGTTCCAAATTTTTCTCCTTCCATACCTTCTACCCCCTCCCCCAAACAGCAAGTAATCCAATATAGGTTAAATATGAACAATTCTTCTAAATGTATTTTCATATTTGTCATGATGCACAAGAAAAATCAGATCAAAGGGGAAAAAAACAAAAGGAAAAAAAAGAAGCAAATAGTAGCAATAAGGTGAGAATACTATGCTTTGATCCATATTCATTCTCCATAGTTCTTTCCCTGGATTTGGATAACACTTTCCATCCCAAATTATCCCAAGTTTATTGGAATTGCCTTGAATCACCTCACTGTTGAAAGAGTCAAATCCATCTCAGTTGATTATTACAAAATCTTGTTGTTACTGTGTACAATATTCTCTTAGTTCTGCTCACTTCACTCAAAATTTGATTAGGTATTTTCTAAAACTCATTTCACAATGGAGGCAAGCTTTTCATTCCAAAATCTGAGATGTCACAAAAGGGCGAGGTAACAACATGTCATATTTACACCAAAACCTAAATGACCACATTCAGATTCCTTCTGTAAACTTTTTTGCATCCCTAATACTATGGGAAAGAACAGCAAATTTGTGAAGCTACCTCTCTTAATTTCTTTTACATCTGGCTATAGTAGCAGTTCCCAGATCACTGATCTCAAAATAACAAGTTTGGGAAACATAGTTGACTTCTCTTGGTACCTAGATAAGAAGTTTCTAGTTACATATTTCCAAGATGTTCATCCATCTCAAAAAGGACCAATGTAATCATAGAGACCATTACCCATTGGATTTGAATTTAAGTGAGAAAGAGTTGCACAGTCATCCACCTCATTCTCCCAAATTAACTGAAATCCAGTGGCAAAGCAAAAGTAAAAATAACTGGTCATGACCCAATATTCAATGGATGAGCTCTGAACAAATAATTTCAGATTGAGAAACTGGAGATTAGATAAATTCCTTATCCAACTAAATTACCTCACTCTCCATATCTCTACCAATCCTACTTCTCTATTCCCTTTGCTAATTTGGTTCTATATATTACAAAATACATAGAGGAGCATCTGGACGTGGCTGATATCTCCTCATGTCTGTTATCTACCTCGGTTGCACCCAGGATTCTCTTTAACAGGTCTTGGTTTGACTGAGGCAACACACAATCAGTGATTATGGAATTAGGCAGAAAATGGCCTCTTTTAACTGGTCAGTCCTGGAGGGAAAGACTCTCAGGTTTCTGGCCAAAACAGAAAAAAATTGCTATTTACATTCACTTGAGTCACTTGGGCCCAAAGACCAAGTGGGGCTTGGCCTGTTAATTGCTGGCTAATCAATTAGAACCGAAGTTCCTTCCTTCCTTCCTTCTTTCCTTCCTTCCTTCCTTCTTTCCTGCCTTCCTGCCTTCCTGCCTTCCTGCCTTCCTTCCTTTCTTCTTTCCCTAAAGCTCCCTTTGTAGAAAACTTCCTTTGTAGAGTACAGATTGAAGTGGAAAGAATTGAGGCTGGTGTTCAATGAATCACCAAATTTTATGATTTCTGTCTCCACATCAACTCATTATACATGCCCTTCTCTCCACTCAGAAAACTACTATCCTAATTAGGGCTCTCAATACCTGATTAATTGAATATATGAGCTGAGTGAAAGTGACAAATCATGGAAGACCCAGATGTTTCAAACTTGAGTGACTGGGAAAATGGTGATCCCCTTGAAAATAAATATTAAATTTCAGAAAAGGAATAGGTTTAAGGGGAAGGATAATAAGGTCTGTGTTACAAAAACTAAGGTAATCTCCTCTTCCTTCTATGTGATTTTCTCTCCCTTTTACCAATGTGAAAAAACAAGGAGGTTCAAAAAATAACCTGTGATCATATCCGAATTCATTGTGGTTCTGATCCTGCCATCCAGCTGCTGATGATTATTCCAGCTTTGAATTATCTAAATTAGAAATCAGAGATATCATTTATCGGGGAACCCCACCATAGCAATCTACCATTAGATCTTTTAAAAAATAATTTTATGTTTTGTTGTACAACAGAGATGGTATGTGAACCCAGGTTTTCTAATTTAGCACTAAATATTAAGTAAGTGCCATTCCATTCTTCTTCTTGGTGATAATGACAGAGACTGGAAGAAAAGATGAAAATTATAACCCAAAGCCTGAGTCATATGGAAATGGGCAAATAAATGCCATGAGGATTGGGCATTTTGAGCTGGTATCAGCTGATATTTATGTTCCTTTGTTCTTTGGCAAAATACACGTCTGTTTCTCAGAAAATGAGATACACGAAAAGTTTCCTAAAGGTTATTTGACATTTTTTACAAAATAATATTTTGGGAAGTTGAATTTAAATGTCAGAGATACATGATTCAAATTGCCTTCTAGGGATATCCAGTGCTTAAAAGAAAAGGAAAAAATACTTGGGACACAGAACAATTTAGGTTGTCTGCTAAACATTGGCAAGGTCATTGAATTATTTAAAGACCTTAAAATTTGCTTCACTTTCATTTATATATAGATATGCATCTCTGTGTGTGTGTGTATACACATACATATAAGTATGTATATGTATCTACAATACTCATGTGTGTATCTATGGATATAATATTTTATTTTCCCCTAATTACATGTAAAAACAATTTCTAATCTTCATTTTTTAAAAGTTTGAGTTACAAATTCTACCCCTCACTCCCTCCCTTCTCCTTGCCCTAAGATGGTAAGCAGTCTAAAATGGGTTATACATGTTTTTGTTTTTAGTTTCTTAATTGTGTTTGCTATGTCACAGCCTTAAAAACTTAATTTTTCTAATTCTTTATTAGGCAAAAAAAAGTCTAACAAACAATCAAAAGTGAACAGCTCATGAACAATCAACCAGAAATAGCCATGGTACATTACAAGTCTAATTTTAGCTATGAAAGTGTTTGGATTGCTAGCTTACGCATGTGGTCTACACTGATTGTGTGGCCCTGAGAAAGTCAATCTCAGGTCCCAGGCAGAGAAGGTTCCAATCTGCATTGGGAGAGAGAGTTTCCTTATTGGAGAAGACCAAGAAAACAACATGTCCAGTCCAAAAAATATTTTTGAGAAGCAGCCTGGCTGGACTCAGTAAGGAGCTCTTAGTTAAGTTAATAAGGCTTGAGTTCAAGGTCCACCTCAACATGCCTTAGCTGTGTGAACCTGCACAAATTACTTAACCTTTCAGCACCCTGAGCAGCTCTCTAACAACAGAAGTCACAGAAAAACTACTGATCTGGATCCAAAAAGGAGTTTTCCATGATTGGAGATCCTTATACCCATGAAACTACAGATCCTAACAATATTGTGAAAACCATAGTGTGGAAGTACAAGCAGAAACCATTGAGTATCTTCACTATGTTTGGTGTTTATTTGTTTCCTACTCCTTATGACCCCTTTTGGGGTTTTCTTTGATACTGATTTCCTTCTCCAGCTCATTTTACAGATGAGGAAACTGAGGCAACAAGGCTAAGTAACTAGATTTGAACTCAGATCTTCCTGATTGTAGGCCATGCTCACTATCCACTAACCACCTACCTGCTTTTATCCTTCCTACCCAAGGCTAATAAAAAATAAAACACTAAATCATCAGGTTCCCTTCTCTCTTTCTCAGTTTCACATATTTTTCAGATAATAAGGAAAAGGAAGGGGTAATAGAAAAAAAAAGACCTCAGAGACAGGAGGTAAATCAATTTTGAAATCCTGGTTCTGGACCTTATGAGATCTTTGATAATCTTGGCCAAATTACTAATTACTCTCATTGTCTCATCCGCAAAAGTGGAAAGGATAATGCTTGAACTAGTTGCCTTACTGGGTTGCTGTGAGGAAAAATATTAAAGGATTCCTATATTATCAACACAGTTAGCTGGAGCTGCTGCCCTCTGCTGATGACTGTGTTTCTCCTTTGATTACCAGTTCTCTGGATACCAATGTATCAGGACACCTTAAAATCACCGTGAGTCCATTTTCATTTCACAGTTCCCCGAGACACTGAATTTGAATTGGAACAAATGATTATTCAATCTGGTCGATTGGAAGAGGACAAAGAGATGACTCCCTTTGGAGTCATCCAGGGAAGGCCATAGCAAATGAAATGGAATGGAATAAAGAGAAAGCCATCATGGTTAGGTACAGTCTGGTAGGAGGAATTATGTCCAGTGAGGCTGAAAGGATAATTTGGGGTTAGGTTATTTAAGGCTTTCAAAACTAAACAGAAAATTTATGTTTTATCTTTCAGGAGCCACTAGCATTGATCCATTAGGGGAGCAACATAATCAGATCTGTGCCTAAATAAAATTACTTTGGCAGCTAGATGGTGCAGTGGATAGAGCACCAGCCCTGAAGTCAGGAGGACCTGAGTTCAAATTTGGTTCCAGACAGCTGTGTGACCCTGAGAAAGTCACTTAACCTCAGTTGCCTCAGCCAAAAAAGAAAAAACAAGGAAAAAAAAAAGAAATTACTTTGGCAGGATTGTTATAGGATAGATTGAATCAGTGAGAGATTTGAGACATACAGACCAATTTAAGGAAGTTATTGCAATAATTTAGAAGTGATGATAGTAGTTTTGTGTGTAGAGAAGAGGCAAATATGAGAAACATTTTGAAGGCAGAGATGACAAGATATGGCAAAAGATTGGATTAAATGGAATCAGGAAGAATACAGATTCCAGGATAATTCCAGGATGAGCTACCTGTTAGATAGCAAAATACCTGTCCATTCTGGGTTTTGGAATCATAGTGCCATCATTATAATATCAGGAGGTTGTATAAAATATATGCTCCTAACAGTTTGTCTCAGGACTGACTTCTCACCTTTGCCCCCCATATTTCTGCATGTCTTCCAGAGAAAAACTTCCACTGGTCATATCTGGAATAATTCTTCCCATTCCAAATATCATATATCCAAAAGTCAGTGAATTGTAAACAAGTTTATACAAGTTACATCAACCTTTCCAAGAACTTCCTTCCCCTGCCTCCATTAAAAATACCTAGCAAGGCTCCTTTCCATCCATGCACTGAGCAAAGACATTGTGAATTCCCATGCAAATGACCTAGCAGATGGATATCCATGAAGGAAGGACACTATTTGAGTTCAAGTTCGTTGGCCAAAGGACGCTCCCTTTTTGATTACCTTACAATGTTGAGTCACTTAAGCCATAAAGGCCTCCATCCTGAACTTGACTGGATAAAGTGAATTTTTTGTTTTACTCATTCAGGCTAGTTGATGATAAATTATGTTTAGCTAAACATTCTTTGAAAACCAGGTTTTAAAATAACATGTACTTTCTTTCTTCAAGATATATACAGAAAACAATACTTTGTGCATTTACAGAAAAGTGGAAAATATCACCTGATCTGTGTGAGCTTTAATTACATGAATGGCATTTAGCAGAAGATAGCAAACAATTTTTCAACCCCAGAAGCTAAACAGAATAAAAAAGGATGTGAAAGGGTCATTCCGAGGTATTAGAGACACTGCCAGAGATGGGAACCATTGAAAAATGCCAAAATAAAGTAAGCAATAGAAGCCACTAATAAAGGCCAGAGTGTGTGAACATTAACAATCAGCTAAGAATCAAGATAAACTTTTTTTGGATGTTATTCAATCTAGGAGGCAAACCTCACTTTATTTTGGAGGACTTGTAAATAAGCGTCAAGAGAAGAATGTGGAAGGATGGCAATATTCACCTCCTGTTTATTTCTCTTATTATGTGGAAGTCTGAAAGACATATTGAAGGAAGGGGTGGAGGACCCACCGTGTGTTATTATTAACTGGGGTAGCTGTGTAAGGAATTCTTTCATAGCTAAATAGCTTTTTTTCTGTGTCTCTGTGTAAATAGAGATAGATGAGATCTTGGAGGTCATCAAATTCTCCTTCTTACCTCATTTACAGTTAAGCAAACTGAGGTCCAGAAAGTAGCTGAAAGTTGTCAGGTCTTCTTAACTCTATGTCCTACATAATTCATAATTCCATGAAATATCTTTTCCTTAAATATCTTACTAGACTAAGGCATTTGGGGGCAAGGAACATTTCTTATTTGCTTTGGTGTCCAGTGGGTTATACACAATAGACTCTTAAATGTTGTTTAATTCAGTAAGGTCAATTCAACAAATGTTTGTGAAACACCTACTATGTGTGAGGTTAGGAAAATAAAAATCAGTCCCTGCCCTCCAGGAGACCAAATTCTATTAAACAGATGGATGGACAAATGGAATGTTTAGTATACAATTTTTAAGTATAAATGTTGCTATTGTTCCTGGACCTCTGATGCCTATAAGTAGAACTAAAAGAAGGTTGCTAAATTTCCTTCTACCCTCAAAACAGCAGAATTGGAAAGGAAAGAATATTTACATGTTCTAATGAGGTTTAGGCTCCCAATATTATAATGCTGGGAAGAGAAGGAATCAATTTTGTGTAGAATTTTAGCCCTTAAAAATTCCCTTCTTCTCATCCCCTTGCTGATGCCATGATATATTAGACCTGGAAGGACTTTACAAGCTATATAATTCAATTCATTCATTTATTTATGAGAAAACTGAAGTCCAGAAATTTTAAGTACCTTGCCTGGAGTTACATAAAATACTACATCAGAGGCAGTTCTTGGAACTTAGTCCTCTCATTCTATCTCTTCAATGCACCACGCTGCCTTCATGTCAATAGTGGTATTGACATCTATTAATTATTCTTTCCTTATGACAGACAGATGAGGCAAAGAGTCATTCTGAGATACACAAAGGGGATCAATAACCATTGGCAGAGTTGAAATAAGTATCCTATGATAATAGAATATTAACTGCCTAGATGATAAGGAATCATCTCTGTCCTAGCAACGCTTTCCTAACTTGTTTGCTAGCTTCCTTCCTTCTTTTCTCCTTCCTTCCTTCCTTCCTTCCTTCCTTCCTTCCTTCCTTCCTTCCTTCCTTCCTTCCTTCCTTCCTTCCTTCCTTCCTTCCTTCTTTCCTTCCTTCCTTCCTGGATATCTTAGGGTTCATGAGCCAGATTTCTTTCTTAAAGACCAATTCTTAAACTCAAATTACTCAGGCTCTCATTGACTGATCAACAAAGAAATCCAGGCCAAATCCACGTGGTCTTTGTATGGGCCCTGATTGCCTCAGATAGCAATTGTTACTGTTTTGGCTAGAAACCTGGGGGTCTCCCCGCCAAAATTGATTTCCTTTGTTTTGTTTTGGTTTTGGCTGGGTAAAAAAGACCATTTTCTGCCTCATTTCTTACCTAGCCTTAGTTGCTCCAGTCAAACTGAGACCTGTTAAAGACAACTTAAAAAGAGCGTCTCCCACTGCCTCCAGAGCCATCTCCAGTCATCCTGATCTATATCTGACCATTGGGTCCAGATGGTTTCAGAGGAGAAAGAGGAGGATCACTCAAATCCAATTCACTTATATGATTTCCCTGATATCACGGACCTCTTTAAGAACAAAGAACAAACAACAATTATGGATTTGAGAGGAAAGTTCACCTCCTAAGTGGTATGTTTCCTACACTGACAAAGGGAAAGTCAACACTAATGCTAAAGGAAAGATTTACTGCTGAGATCTTTAAATCTCTGGGATTTTTTTAAATGTTACTTTCCTTCCTCCCTTTGGATGCTAAACTGTAAAATAACAAAGGATACTCTGTGTTGAAGGGAAAGCCTTAAATTGTTTCAGTGAAAAGGAGAAGTAAATGGGTTAAATTCATTGACGTTTGTACTGATGCAGAACAGGGAGGGAATCAAGCCAATGAAATTTTATCTTCATGGCACAATATTTGGTTGCTGCAGACAACAACCCAATGATAAATGTGAAATACAATTTAACTGGAACCGCTCAAAGTATGAACTCAGGGAAAGCCTTTGATGGGGGTCTTTCACAATATTCTCCCATAGGTTTTTGGATGCCCAATATAAATAAGCATCATTCAGTGTACTCCAGAAAAGACTGGATGCTTAATTGCCTTAGAGAAACTGCTGTGCACATGCATACGTTCATGTACACACAGATACACAAACTATTCATCATTTGATGATGTTTAATTGAAACTCCCTTATGACATCTGTGTGAAACAACCTTGAAAACCCAAGCTCCCAACTAACCATAATCCCTCTAGTTTGAGCTTACTTTCCTTTGGGAGCCGTGAGCAAGGCAGCCTCCTTGGCTAGAATCCTCACACTCCCCTACACAGATGGACAGAATCTGGATTCATGTGTTTTGCAACATAAAGCAGGAGAGATTGTATAATTTATAAACCACACAGGATCTCAATCCAGAACCATTTTATGTTAGAAACAAAAAACAGAGAAGGTAAAAACAATGTACCCTCAGAGGGCCTACAGGAAGAATTTGTTTTTGATGTGCTAGACCACTGAGACAAGACACTGCCTTCCAACATGCATGTCTGGCAATTACCCAGGATAGCACTTAGCAGCTCTAATTTTCCTAATTAGGAAATATATGGCTGAAGATCAGACCCCCACCAATGGACACTGACATGTCAATTATCTCAGCCAAAACATTTTTCTTTTTTTTTTTTATGAAGAATATCTGTCTATTAGATACAAGAGGATGTTGTTCAGAGTGGTATGTTTGGGAGGAGTCTAATGTAGGGAAGAAAGAAAATCTCCAAATAAGAGAATCTTCTGATCTCCTTTCTAATTCAGCTTTAATTAGATCTGACAAAAAAGGTTAGCAGAAACTTTGTTTCTAAAACATTCTAGATATATCAGCAAAAAAAAAAGTGTTAGGATGATTAGCTAGATGTTTCCAATTAAATAAAGTCTCATTAAAACTGATTAAATACAGTTGTTCTTGTTCTCTTTAGCTGGATCTTTATCCACATCCTCCCCACTAATTGAGGGTCTACCAAAAGGATCTATCCTAGGCCCTCTTCTCTTTCCTCTCTACATTTTCTCTCTTTTTTAAAAAAAAAATCTTTTTGGGTTCATACGGGTTTAATTACCAGCTCTATCTAGATGACATCCATTTCCATATTATTCTTCATCTTACTTCTGAGATCTAATCTTGCATGATCATCTATGTGATTGGATTGGCTATTAAAAGGCATCTCAAACTCAATATGTCTAAAACAAAATCTATTTTCTTTCCTCAAAAACTCACTTCTCATTGTCAAAGATAACACCATCTTCCACAATGGGTTCGCAATTTCAACGTATCCTGGACTCCTTATTCTTATTCAATCTATATATCCACCCATTGTCAAATCTTATAATCTCTACAACATTTTGACTGCCTGGTATTTTAGTTTCTGCACAATTTTATTAAGATTAAAATTCAATTTTATTTTGTTTTCAGTTCTGAATTTTCTCCCTCTTTCCTCTTCTTTTATTTTAATAAATGTTGTAAAAATCAGGAATAGGAAAAATATTTATACCCTCTGGATAATTATATTATATTATATATTATAACTATTATTTATATTAGGTCTGGAACAAGGAAGACCCAAGTTCAAATCCTGTGCAGACATTTACCAGCTCTGTAAGCCTAGATATATAGCTTCTATCTGCTCTGTTTTTTCATCTGTAAAATAGGAAAAATAGTACTTACCTCTAAGGGGTATTATGAGGATAAAATTAGATAATAATTTTTAAAGTGTTTTCCAAACCTTAAAGCACTATATAAATCTTAATTATCATTATTTTTACTACTGCCATTACTATTAATACTAGAAGCTAGGTGGCAGAGCAGTTACAGAGACAGTCTAAAGTCAGAAACACTCATCCTCCTGAATTAAAATCTGGCTTCAGACTTTAGTTGTGTGATCCTGGGCAAGTCACATTCATTCATTTGCCTCAGTCTCTTCCTCTACAAAATGAGCTTGAAAAGGAAATGGCAATCCACTCCAGCATCCTTGCTGAGAAAACCCCAAATAGAGTCATAAAGAGTTGGACATGACTATAATGACTAACAACAGCAAAAATTTAGAAATAAAGTTATTCTTTTTGATTGTCTTGTCCTGGCAATATATCGTTGTGTGACCTGGAGCAGACAATGTCATTGTTGAGTCTTTGCCTATAACTCAAAGATCTGCCTCTGATTTTACTATGACATAGTACTAACACAGAATATTGGAGTCAGAAAGAAATGAATTAAAATCCTGCTTTAGTGTCAGTGTCCTGAATAGGTATGTTATTCTGGACAAGTCACTTAATTTCTCAGCCTGTTTTTACATCTGTAAAATAGGGATAATAATAGCAATTATCTTACAGAGTTGTTGAGAGGATGAAATCAGATAATTTTTCTTTGCAAGCCTTAAAATGCTACTAGATAAGCTATTATTAGTCATAATAAAGTATTCATGTCTTTAGTCCATATCATGCATACTTGAGATAGGAAAATCATATCTAATCATGAGCATCTACATGAAGCATTTCTAAGTAGTGGAAAGGGGGGGGGTATTTCTGATTTGATCCAATATATCTTGCTTTCTTGTGGTACTATAACACAAAGGAGCAGCACTCCCTTTGCCAGCATCTATGATATCTTTAGGACAGTTTCTAGTAGAACCATCCTATGCCCCTATGCCCCACCCTATTGATTTTCTAGACTTTTAGAACCATAACACTTGTTTGGAGGGTTAACCCAACCAGTAATTTCACCAGAGATAAGTTCATGTTTCAGGGTTCCTGTCAGATCTTCAGAGCTATCCCTTGTTCAGGGTACCATATATCAATCTGGCTAGAATCTTCCTTCAATGCCAATTGCCCCCATTCTCCATGATATGGATGACAGATTTTTTATTATTATCATTAATTATCTTATTTTGAGAATTAAAGATTCTAATGTTTTTATACTCAGGAACATAAGGAGAACTGTTTGAGTAATGATAAAATAACAACAATGTATAGCTTCCACAAGGACCCAGGAAACTAAAATAATTTGATGGTCAACAGTAGCAGGAGTGTACCATTTCTCTTAGTCATCTATACCTGGAAGGTAATTTTTTTAACTTTTAAAAATATTTCCATGTTTGTCATATTATACAAAAAAAATCAGACCAAAAGGAGAATAATTATGAGAAAGAAAAAGCAAACTACAACAAAAAAAATGAAAATATTATTCTTTGATCCATATTCAATCTCCATAATTTCTTCTCCAGATGCAAGATGGCATTTTCTATTCTAAGTCAATTGCAATTGTCTTGGATCAAAAAAGAGCTAAATCTATCATCATTGATCGTGATATAATCTTATTGTTATTGTGTACAATGTTCTCCTGGCTCTGCTGAAAAGTAATTTAAATGACCCTTAAATAGCTGTCACAGGTGTCTGATAAAACCTATCCTCATTCTTTCTTTTCAACAAGGTTCAAGTTAAACCAAATATGGATTTTAACAATTTTTTCTGTCCCACAAACTTGGAGAGAAAATGGAAATTAGAAACAAGGTTGTAATTAATCTCAAGAAGCTCTATGTCTATAAGAGAGTTTAAAGTATTTTAAGATTCCTTAGGTGTAGGAATTATGTCCAGCATCAACGACAGTTATTATTGCCTGAACTGATTCAGCCAGAGCAGGTTAACATTAAACCTGCTTTCAGAAATTAAGTAGGGATTTGGATGTGAAAGCAGGGAGATAAATTGCATTCCTTGATTTTACAAGCATCCACTATTTATCTCAGGGAAGAGTGATTTCAGGCTAAAAACCAAAAATAACAGAGGTGGATAAGTGAGGGCAAGTTGAGTCAGAGAAGGAAGAAACAGTTTTAATTCAGTAGGAAAAGGCTTCCAATAGGATGGGTAAAAACAAATGGAGATTTTTATTCACTGAAAAATTAAAGCGTAATTATTCTAAGAATTTCTTTTCCTTTTTTTCCCAATAGGGGACATGAGAGGGAAAAAATAGATTGTGCTAAATAAAAAAAAAAATAAACTGGAAAACAGGAGTTATTCAGAAAGAGTTATTTGATTAAAAAAAAAAAAAAGACAATCCAAAATGGTCCAGAGTCATACTCCTTCAATTGTATCAAAAAACAGATTGATCTCTGAGGATGGGACTCCAGCCATACAACAAATGGCAGTCCAAAATCTCTAATGAACAGGATATTTTGGTTTTAGACTAATTATTATCTCTTTTCCCAAGACTGTATTAAATCTACCCTGACTTGTTTCTCTCCCTCTCCTTTTTCTTCCTACCTATCACCTTTCTTCATCCTTCCATTTCTGGAGAGAGATAACTGGGATTTAGTGACTTGCCCAGAGACACACAGCTAATAAATGTCTGAGGTCAAATTTGAACTCAGATCCTTCCTGGTGCTCTAACCATGTGCCACTTAGATGCCCCCATCCTTTTATTCTTGAAGGATGGTTGTATTCAAGTACATACTCACATATGCACATTCTTTTGCATTTGGGTGGGATAAACCCATTCCTAATAGAAAAGGGACACATTATTTGAGAATAATGATCAGAGACAGCATAGTATAGTAGAAATAGTACTGACACTCCTTTTGCTTCCTAAAGGATAAGCCATTTAATCTCTCTCTGGACAATTTCTTCATCTGTGAAATGATAGGATTTAATTGGCCTATAAGATCCCTTCTCATTCTGAATAAAGGATCCCATATATGGCTTCTCACAAAGATCCAGGACTAATAAATATGGCTCCAGATTTGTTATAACTATCCACAGACTTGGGCATATGAGACAAGAGGTGGGTATAAGAGCTTTTCTCACACCTCTAATAAGTCTCTTGTTTTCCTTTGAAAAATGAAAAATCCTGGGCACATGTCATTCCATGGGCAACATAATCTCCATTTTTCAACACTGACAGGAAAGTAGATTCTTCTGAATCATTAAATCAAGGGTCAAAGGGTCTTAAACTGGGTCCATGAACATATATATATATATATATATATATATATATATATAAAACTATACTTCAATATAATTAGCTTAGCTTGTAAACCTATATTTTTTACTTGATACATTTAAAACATTATTCTGAAAAGTTCAGAAACTGTCAAAAAAGATTGTCATGACACAAAAATAGTTTAAAAATCCCCACTCTGAATAATTAACTGAATCCAGGAGAATAGATTGCAGCCAATATCAGTCCCATAAATGAGCCTTTATATGAATATATAAAAAATGTCTTCTTTCCTTTTACAACAAGACTAAAAAAAAGTGATGGAAACTCAGACAAGAACTTGGAGTAGGAACAAGAATACTTGTTAAGCCTGGAGAGAACAAACAGCAAGTGAGGACAGGACGCTTGGAACACTCTCCTGCCACAGAATCTCTGAATACAACTCAAAATGAATTGAAGATTTATCCCTGACCCTCCATCATCTGAAATTGCCTTAGAATGGATAAAAATGAATAATGAGATAGACCTACAACAGGTTTTAACTACTCTAACATTGCCTCATTTGGAAAACAATCCACCGAAATAAGTTCAAACAAGCATGTTATAGGTAATAAGGATAAAAAAAACTCAAAATATTCAAGATGAGAAGCCACTTTTTAAGGAATGCTGACTTTCTGTAGCAAAGTTTTTCCAAGGCTTTGTATTCCCTTGTTTTTTCAAATGTTATATTATCTACATTCTTCCCAGTGCTTCCTCATCATACTGACAAAGGAAATAGGAGATTTGGGTTGGGTTCTGGTTCTGATACTAGCTGAATGACTAGGGACCAGTCATATTACCCCAGTGAGTCTTAACCTCAACTGCAAAAAAAAAAAAAAAAAAAAAAAAAAAAAAGTATTTGTAATTGAGTTGTTGTTAGGAAAGCCCTTTTTAAACCTTAAGGAACTATATAAATTCTCATTCATATTTTTTTATGATTTTCTTTGTATCTATAAAAGTTCAATAACTTACACAATCTAAAAATTGACTAGGACACTGATTTGTCTAGGGCTAAATGACTAATTGGTGACAAAAGCAAGACTTGAACACAGATCTTCCTGAATCACAGATCAGTTCTTCTTTTTCCTTCTTTTTCTCTTCCTTTTCCTCTCCCCTCCCATCATGTTTCTAAGTTGTTGAAAAAAATGTCAAATTTTAATTAGAAGGTAATGAAAATAAAGATGTAAATGATGTTTCCAAAAAATCCAAGTTCTCAGACTCCCTGAAATCTATACATGGATCCCAGGTTAAGAAGCTCTGATCTAGTCCAATTTTTAAGGATATGTATGATCAGAAAAAGATGTAGGACAATCAGGTAATAAAAATAATTTGGTCTCCATAGCATTAAGTTGAATACATAAAATCAGCATTAAAGAATTAGCAGCACTTCCTATAGTATATCCTGCTTCAAGCTTACTGGAATTGAGGATTTGTTTGTTCTTTTAATCCAAAAAAAAATCCTTGAAGAAGATTATTTGAGTAATTTTCTTTTTTTTTTCTTTTTTCTTTCATTTTCTTCTACATAGCACTAAGAAATAAAAGTATGGGGAAATAAAAGTTTATTTTAGATCACACGAAAGGAACCTTTGGAAGCAAGACCAAATGAGGGAGAAAGCAGCTATTTCTCAGAAACTCTTACATTCCCCTCTCTTTTCCCTGTATTTGCTTCTCTCTTTTTCTCTCTCCCCAATTCTTCATCCCCTCTCCACTCTTCTCTCCTTCCATCTCTCTGCCTCTCTCAAATACACATAATAATTCAATTTAAAATTACTCAAAGGACATAGACAGTTACAGTATATTGCAATTATTTGAAATGGCGTAAAAGGCATCAAAGAGAAGCATGACTGGAAAGGGAGGTGAAACAATAATGTAACAAGAAAAATGATATTTAACAAGCCTCAGAGGTAGCTAACTTTATTCTATTCCTGTTTCTCTAATATCTAATAATCTATTGAAGATTTTCTATTGGGATAGAGACAGACAAAGAGACACAGAGAGAGAGAGAGAGAGATACAAAGACAGAGACAAAGAGAAAAACAGAGACAGGGACAGAGGGAGAAACAGAAACAGAGAGATCGAGACCGAGACAGTGAGAGAGAGAGAGAGAGAGAGAGAGAGAGAGAGAGAGAGAGAGAGAGAGAGAGAGAGAGAGAGAGAAAGAAGTATAAGTAGAGCTTAGATAGATAAAGCTTAGATAAAAAGCTTTGTGTGTATATGAATGAATAAGTAATTATACAAATGCTTTGTCCTAAATTCATTGTTCTGAGGTTAAATAGCTTCTCCATAAAAGGATTTTCTTTCCCAGTACTTCATTCTGACTTCTCCCAACTCTACATACAAACATGTACACATCAAATTCCCACCTTTGTCCCAAATCCAGGACCTTACCCCCAAAGTGCTAGAAGTAAATTAATTACTCAACAGGGAGGAGGATGTCCCCAAAGTCTTAGTTCAGCTTTAAAGTGCTTAAGTTTATGGGAAAATATTTTTACAGTCAAAGGTTCTGATAAAGGCCTCATTTCCAAAATATATAGAGAATTAACTCTAATTTATAAAAAATCAAGCCATTCTCCAATTGAAAAATGGTCAAAGGATATGAACAGACAATTCTCAGATGAAGAAATTGAAACTATTTCTAGTCATATGAAAAGATGCTCCAAGTCATTATTAATCAGAGAAATGCAAATTAAGACAACTCTAAGATACCACTACACACCTGTCAGATTGGCTAAGATGACAGGAAAAAATAATGATGATTGTTGGAGGGGATGTGGGAAAACTGGGACATTGATTCATTGTTGGTGGAGTTGTGAACGAATCCAACCATTTTGGAGAGTAGTTTGGAACTATGCTCAAAAAGTAATCAAACTGTGCATACCCTTTGATCCAGCAGTGTTACTACTGGGATTATATCCCAAAGAGATTATAAAGAAGGGAAAGGGACCTGTATGTGCACGAATGTTTGTGGCAGCCCTTTTTGTAGTGGCTAGAAACTGGAAACTGAATGGATGTCCATCAGTTGGAGAATGGCTGAATAAATTGTGGTATATGAAAATTATGGAATATTACTGTTCTGTAAGAAATGACCAACAGGATGATTTCAGAAAGGCCTGGAGAGACTTACACGAACTGATGCTGAGTGAAATGAGCAGGACCAGGAGATCATTATATACTTCAACAACAATACTAGATGATGACCAGTTCTGATGGATCAGGCCATCCTCAGCAACGAGATCAACCAAATCATTTCTAATGGAGCAGTAATGAACTGAACTAGCTATACCCAGAAAAAGAACTCTGGGAGATGACTAAAAACCATTACATTGAATTCCCAATCCCTATATTTATGCACACCTGCATTTTTGATTTCCTTCACAAGCTAATTGTACAATAATTCAGAGTCTGATTCTTTTTGTACAGCAAAATAATGTTTTGGTCATGTATACTTATTGTGTATCTAAGTTATATTTTAATATATTTAACATCTACTGGTCATCCTGCCATTTAGGGGAGGGGGTGGGGGGGTAAGAGGTGAAAAATTGGAACAAGAGGTTTGGCAATTGTTAATGCTGTAAAGTTACCCATGTATATATCCTGTAAATAAAAGGCTATTAAATAAAAAAAAAAAAGAATAAAGAACAAGCAAAAAAATAAAAATAAAAAAAAATAAAGTGCTTAAGTTTAAATAAGATATGGAATAGATAGCTTATTTCCCACACAGAAATGGGAATCCTAAGCAATTAGAACAAAATCCAATGACTTATCACTAAGCATATAATTCAAGCCTTTTTTTGGATACGGTTTCTCTTCAAAGATACTAATTAGTCATTTTAGAGTTCACCTCAGCTAAACATAGTCTTATCAAATACCAAAAAAGATCTTTTTTCCTGTGGCTTGATTGTACAATTTTTTAATTTTAATATTTCCCCAATTTATGAAAAACAGTTTTTTACATTTCTTTTAAAAACTCTGAGTTCCAGATTCTTTTCCTTTTTTCTCATCATTGCCACATTGAGAAATTACATGTGAAGTTATGTAAAACATTTCCATAAAAGTCATATTGTAAAAGAAAACATAAAGAAAAATAATTTTTAAAGTATGTTTCAGTCTGTATTGAGACACAATCAGTTCTTTTTCTGGTTATGGATAGCATTTTTCATCATAAGTCCTTCAGAGTAGTCTTGGATCACTGTATAGCTAAAAACAGCAAAGTCATTTACCACAAAGTGCTTTGCTTGAATTCATATAGGACTTTCCAGGTTTTCCTGAGAGCATCCTGCTCATAATTTTTAATAGAACAATAATATCCCATCATAATCACATACATATCACAATTTATTCAGCCATTCCCCGATT
The DNA here is from genome assembly GCF_902635505.1 of Sarcophilus harrisii. Taxonomy (NCBI): domain Eukaryota; kingdom Metazoa; phylum Chordata; class Mammalia; order Dasyuromorphia; family Dasyuridae; genus Sarcophilus; species Sarcophilus harrisii. The sequence goes on from NC_045429.1 coordinate 130,968,397, forward strand.
GATAGAAATCACCTCAATTTCTGATTCTTTGCCCTGAAAAAGGAGCTGCTATATTTTTGTACATATAGGTTCTTTCCCTTTTTAAAAAATCTCTTTTGGGATTCACGCCTAGCAATGGTATTGTTAGGTCAAAGGAGAAGCATAATTTTATGTTGTGCCCTACTTTCTAGAGACCCCACGCTAGGGTGAAAAAACATACTATCTCAGTGGAGGAGTCATGAGGTGAGACTCCTAAGGATGGTGGAAAAATGGAGTCTGTGTATTCCAAGGACTTTCTCCTTTTTATACCCTCATACTCTTATGTAACCAAAACAATACTGGGCATGAGCTAAGTATATATTGCACACCTGGGACCACGTAAACAACTTGTTATTGTACATAGTTTGCCTCCTAGTATCACTCTGCTTCAATCACAACACAGGTTGTCACAGCCCCCTGACTTCTTAGGAAGCCCAAAAGCCCTTAGGGGAGATGGGAAACCAAACCAGACAGTCAGCAGATTCCTTTTGGGATGAAGGGTCTTACACCTCACCCAGAGTTTCCCCATTGACTGTGACCCTCTACAATTTTATATCTCTTTGGGCATAGTTCATATGTTTTGATCATATATTAAATGGGAAATGGCTCTCTCTTTTTTTAATAAATTTGATTCAATTTCCTATACATTTGAGAAATGAGGACTTCATCAGAGAAACTTGCTTCAAAAATCTTTTCCTTGGCTACCCATCATTTGGAGAATGCCTGAATAAGATATGGTATATGAATGTTATGGAATATTATTGCTCAAATGAACATCAGTGTGATTTCAGAAAGTCCTGGAGAGCCTTACATGAACTGATGCTGAATGAAGTGAGCAGAACCAGGAGATCATTGTACACAGCAACAAGAAGACTATTCAATGATCAGTTCTGATGGTTGTGGCTCTCTTCAACAATGAGATGATTCAGATCAGTTCCAATGATCTTGTAATGAAGAAAGGCTTTTACACCCTGAGAGAGATCTGTGGGAACTGAGTGTGGATCACAACATAACATTCTCTTTTTGTTGTTGTTTGTTTGCATTTTATTTTCTTCCTCATTTTCTTCCTTTTTGATTTGATTTTTCCTTGTGCAAGATAATTGTATAGGTGTGTATGCATATATTGGACTTAGTATCATTTATTGGATTACTTGCTAACCAGGGGAGAGGAACACAGGGTTTGGCAAGGGTCAATGTTGAAAAATTATCAATGCATATCTTTTTAAAATTAAAAAGTTTTAATAAAAAATTTTAATTTAATTTGAAAAATTTCTTTTCCCAATTACTATTATTGTTTCTTCCTGTGTATTCTATTTTCTCTCTTTTACCTGACCCTCCTCAAAAGTGTTTTGCTACAGACCACCCCCTTCCCTAATATGCTCTCTTTTCTATCACCTTCCTTCCTTTTTATATCTCCTTTCTCTCCTACTTTCCTACAGGGTAAGATAAATTCCGTGTGTGTGTGTGTGTATTAAGACTAGCTTCTATCTACTTTTCATGGGACTGTTATGGCTTTGTATGATCCAGGGTTGGTGTGAGAATCAAATGAGAGAATGTTTGTAAAGCTTTGTGAAAATTGTTAAGTGCTAGTTATTAATATCATCATTATTATATAAATTCCTTGCAATTTCTCATTATTATGGTTATATCTAAAGCTCCAATGTTTTTCATACCTTCAAATGCCTATATCATAATGCATTTATCACACTAAATATCACCCTGACAATTCTATTTCTTGATAACTGCAGAGAATCAAATTTCATATTAATGTTTTTGGAAGGATTTGCCCTTTTGGACTCTTAACAGTCTGCTGGAAATAAGTAGCAAGGAAAAGAGGCAATGAGATGAAAGGATCCTTCTAAGTCCCACTTTAACTGCAATTACACATTAGACCTTTTTGAGGGAAAGTGAATCACTGAACACCTTGGAAAGGATTCAAGGCTATTTCTTTACTTCCACAGGCTATTGAGGCATAATATGTTTGATTCTTTTTCTTTTTTTCTTTCTTTCTTTCTTTCTTTCTTTTCTTTTCTTTTCTTTTTTTTTCTTTTCTTTCTTTCTTTCTTTCTTTCTTTTTTTCTTTCTTTCTTTCTTTCTTCCTTGCCGAGGGTCACACAGCTAGTAAACATTAAATACCTGAGGTCGAATTCAACAATTCCTCCTGACTTCAAGGCTGGTGCTCTGTCATTGTGCCATCTAGCTCCCCCCCACCACTACCACCTATCTGATGCTTTCTTGATTGCACAGGCAGATATTAGTTCATAATCAAAATCTTTTTTACAAAAAATAAAACATATTAACAAGTACTAGAGAGTCTTTGAACCACAAAGAGTCTCAAACTTTTTTTGTTCTGTGCTGAAATGCAAGAAATCCTAATGTAAAAATAATATCCAGGAATATCTAGACACTTTTAAGTTTGTTTCAGAAATATTGCCCAATCCTAAACAAACTGTTATATGTCATTGTAAAGGAATATTATCTCACTGTCAAAATAATGAAGAATTCAGAAAAAAAATGGACTTATGTCAACTGATACAGAGTAAAATAAGCAGAATCAGAAAAACATATACACATGATTATAACAAAATAAATGGAAAGAACAGCAACCAACCTGAACAGTGTGTATTTATAATGACCAAAAGGTACCCCTGGGAAGAATGGAAGAAGTGTATACCATCAGTCTGGGCTGATGTCTTGATTAGTTTTGGTTTATTATTTTTTTTTAGAAACATGACTCACTGGAAAGGAGGAAGGGATATATTTGGAAATGAAAGAAGTATAAAAACAAAAAAAATCTATAAAAATTATTAGAGAAATATTTGCTGAAGTTATCAAGGAAGCTGAAACTCACTACATATCAGAGAAAAAGATCCAAAGTTTTGAGAGTTGAATGTTTATTCCTAACAAAAAAAGAACATCATCAAAAATCACAGTGAACGTATAACTGTAAGCCCCATCATAATAGATCTGCCCTATTCTTATAAAACTTAACAGAATAGATATCCTTCATGTAACCTCAGAAGATTTTATGTTTAGGATCATAAACTTTTTACCAGAGGGGAACTTCAGAGGTCATTTAGAGACTAAAGACAAAATAATTATAAAGAGAAAATTCCATTTCATATCATCAAATGGAGAACCATAATATTGCCGAATCATTATCTCCATTACCTCTGACTATGAGTTATTCATACCAAAAATATTTCATAATCTAACAACATTTATTTAAAAATAGCTGCATTTTTAGAAGGGTACAAAAAAAAATGAAGAAGCACTAGATTTATGATTTCCTCACTGGTATAGGAACCTCCAGAAAAAACAACTCTTCTTACCAGTGCAGATTATAATTTCCTCTGATGATTTACAATGTTAGAGAATAATCTGGGAATTAAATGGTTTAGCTGGATCACAGAGCTAGTGCCTGGTATATACATACTTTTTAATTGATTGTTAATAATAATATGATCACAATCACAAGATCTTGATTTTTTAAAAGATAAATAGATTTTTTTAAAAAAGTCAGTGATGATTTCAGTGGGTTAGTGGAAGAGCACCGATAAAACAAGAAATGATTTTTCTAAAACTGTCACTGCTTTCTGGAGCTCTAAGCAAAAACCTGATGGACAAGTGTCAGAGTAGCACCAATGGAGCAAGACTAAGAGAAAATGTGTGCTTCTCCTCATGCATTTCCAATGATTAATCAATCTTCCTTTATCCAACAAATCATTTCAACAAGGCCACATCTCTTTCAGATGTCCACATCTTCGGATTTTTCAATCTGAAGGAAGATCTTGTTTTCTTTGGGCTTTCTTTTCCTATAGCAAAAACGCAAAACAAGACAAATTCAATCAACCAATTAGTAAAGGAGTAGTTTGGGAATTAGGAAAATGAGTCATTGAGAGAGCAATAAGAAAAGAACTAAAATACAGCAGAAAAAATAGAATTCTTAGAATGGTTTTGGAAATTATAATAATAATACCAGTTAACATTAAGCTTTTAAGATTTACAAAGCATTTTATATACATCTAATCCCAATTTTTTTCAACTGTTTTTCTGGAGAATTTGAAGGTATATACTTTAATCTTATTAAATAGAACTGGGAAAAACCTTAAATTAGAAAGACTAAAGTCACATATTGCCTTCTGAGTCATCACCCATCATCTTGATTTTTGTCTTGCCACTGAACTTTGATCACTTTGAAGGAAAGAGGAAGGATAATGATTTTGTCAGCTATGCCTCATTTTAATACAATTCACACAAAAATCAAGTTGACATTCTTGTGATGTCATTTGTCTTATTCAAGAACAAAAGACAAACAATAATAACGTTAAATATTTTTAAGTACCGGACATTACTTTGTCCTTTATAAGCATAATGAGGCATTTTCAGCTGGAACCTGTCCAAAAGGAATGCAGAGTATTGAGCATGTTCTTTTATGTCATTAAGAAGGAGGAAAAAAGGAACAATAGGAGAAGTATTACCATGAATCAACGGACAACATTTAGAAAACTCTATTCTTCATATATCAGCACATTGTTACACTGATGGAAATTACTCATATTCAAGAGAATATGAAACATATCCTTACTTAACTTTCAAATCAAATTACCAAATATTTATGTCCTTTCCTTTGACATTTTCCCTTGAAATTAAGATGAAAAATGGAAAATGATCTCTTTAGCAATAGGTGGAGAAGAATTGATATGAACTTTTTCTTCTATGATTGAACCAATCATTTGGTTCTTTGGGACTATAAATGACTGAAATGTCCATTCTAAAACATTGAGAAATAATGACTAAGTCATTAAGTACCATGGAAAGGGTGATGAAGTTAGAATCATAGGACCTGACTTTGAATTCTGGTTTTGAAATTTACTGTGACCTTGGGCACTTTAGTCACTTTACCTCTTAGTACCTGATTTTCCATATCTGTAGAATAAAGGCTCTAAACTACATAACCTACATAGACTAGATGAGGTCCTTTCCAGCTGGTAGACCTATGATCCAATCTGTGTTCAAATTCCGCCTCTAACACTAACTAAGAAGTCTTGGGCTAGTTGTTTAATATCTCTCATTTACAGGTTCTTCATCTATCTAATGGAACTAAAGATAGCACCAACTTCCCAGGGTCATTATGAAAACCAAATAAAATAGTAAAGTGTTTTACAAACTTCATAGTGATATGTTAGCAATTGCCATTAAAATTATCTACAACAAAAAGACATTAGACCTGAAGAAAGATATATTAATAGAAGCAAAGAAGTGAATTAATCATTAAAATAGATATTATTCTATTCTCATTCTCCCACAACATTTCACCATAGAATGTGAATGACCTGCCAATGATATCACTAGATACATGTTGTTCTAATGGATAGGTTGAGAATTTATTGCATTCTTCAATAAAATTCAATCTGTCAGCTGTAATGAATGACCTCATTTTTAGAAATCCTTTTCAAAAGTAAAGGATTGAGGTGTGGAATATGATATATGCCACATCAGATGTCACTGTATCTGCTAGTCAGTAAATATTTTGTGACAAGGAGGTGGTCCTTTGTGGTTAATAACCATAAAACCAAAAAGTAGTAATGAAGATTTTTAAAAAGGAATCAATCAGTAGAGACAAAGACATGAGAATAATTCTAAAAATTGAAACGATCATTTTCAAAAATGTAAAATTTTTAAGAAAGTTAGTTCCCTAAGGATAGGGAATGCTTCATTTTTTCTTTGAATCCCTAGGGCCTGGTGCACAGCTAATAAATAAATGGATGATAATAAATTAATATTACACATAATATTACATTCAGTTTAATAAACTGATCGATATAATAATCTCTCCAATCTCAATCACATCATAAATAGCATCTTTCCCCACTTTGACAAATGTATTCTCCTTTGAACCACTAAAAGCACCAAGGTTATTAATATTTTTTCTGGGTCCTGAAAAATAAGCTTCTGTTGAAAACAACATGAAGTACAAACATTTGGGATCATTCTCAAAGCAGATCAAAGGTTTTAGTTTGATTGGAGATTTTTTGTTTGGTTTCCCACAGATTTATAGTCCTCTATAAATAAGGAGGAAACCTATTCCACTAGGAGAGGATACCCGTTCTCAGAGAACTTCCTCGTTCTGTTGCCTCAGTTTCAAACAATGATTGCCATCTCTAAATGTATGTTCCTTTCCTGACACAAAGGTCCCCTCTCTCTTCTCCCCAGCCCCTCACCCGATGTTACTAGTGGAATTAGGAATTCCTGATTTGCTTCTCTATATAGGAAGCAGAGAGCCAAAGATGCAGAACCTAAAGCCTGATCCTTTGCAGATGGTGTTTGTGATGAAAGCTTCCTATCCCTGCAGTAACAGCATCTCACCCCAGCTTCTCAGCATCTTCAATGGTTTCTGGTAACATCTTCCCCTTTGTTTCTGGTAGACGCAATACCATTCCACTGGCAAGGACACCAATCAAAGCTTAAAAAAAAAAAAAAACTATATTAAAAGAAGGTGAGAACTAATGAGCAGCAGATATTTCTGACGTCATTTTAAATTTGATGATAACGATGCAGATCACATTAAGGGAACCATAGTGTTTAGATATTTACAGCTTTATCAGGCCTTTATACTGATTGTATTAAATTAAATAAGGTAGGGGACCTGGAACTCACTTCTTACCAATGAATTCAAGTCAAGGAGGTGTGGGGAGGAGGGTATGTAGCAGATTAGAAATTTTTAATTGTTCCTTCCCCCAAAAAAGAGACCTTTTTTCATAACACACAGGAGGAGAACTGAGTTTAGGACTAGAAGAGGCAATTTCATATTATTTTTCCCCTCCCACATAATGAGGACGGCTGCTGGCAAATTAAATACTAGGAAATCAACCCACAGAGTCTGATTCCTCATGGACATCCTTACAAGTCCAAGGCCAGACAAGCCAATGTCCTCAACCAAATGTAATTCATTACTCTCAAGGGCAGTTGAGCATAAAAGGCCTGGCACGTCTGAGTAAAGAAAGTTCCTTGCATGCTTGACCTTAACATTTAGATAGGCTCAAACCCAGAAGGTTTATGACAGCTCTAAAAAAAGGCTGGCCCTTGTTCTCAGCCCCAGGCCTTTCCTGATACCGAAGCAAGCAATAAAAAGGGACAAAGTCAAGGCTCCAGAACAGGACTAGTGGTTTACAAATTTCAGAATCAGGTCTGGGGAGGAGGCTATAAGGGCTCACAGAAGGGATCTACAAGGCTCTCCAGACTAGACCATTCCTGTCTATGACACAGACAAGAAGTGGCAAAGAAGCTGAGCCCCCCCCCAAAAAACATGTGAATTATTGCAATAGCAGTGAAGTTTTCCCTTCAGTTCAGGTGAAATGTGTCTCTTTGCTCCTAATTTTGCCTTCCAGGGCTGAGCAGAACAAAGCTAATCTCTCTTACACCTTAAAAACCCTTCAGATATTTGAGAATAACTATCATGGACTGGCGTGTCTTCTCATCTCAAGCTAAATGTCCCCCCTTCTTTGTACCCAAAATGTTTAATGAATGCTTATTGACAGACTGAAAAATCCTTCTGCACATCCTCATACGGCATCAGCAGACTGATCCTCCTCTTCTAAAGTTCTCTAGGTTTTCAAAGTCCTTCCCCAAAGTAGCAGAGTGTAGTGAACAGACTGCAGCCCAGAAATCCGAAAGAACTGAGTTTAAGATCTGCTTCTGACAGGCAATGACCTTATGTGTGACCTTGAGCAATTCAGTTAATCTCTCCCCCTGGCAAGTAAATCAAATAAGAGAAGGAAAGGAGGAGGAGAAAGGAGAGGGGGAAATGGGGTGGGGGAAGGGAAAAGGGAAAAAGAGAGGAGGAGGAGAAAGGGAAGAAGAGGGGAGGAATGGAAAGAGAAGAAGAGTGGAAAAGGAAAAGGACAGAAGGAAGAGAAAGGGAAGAAGAGGGAAAGGGGAAGGAAAGAAAAGGGGAAAGAGAAGAAGGAGAGGGGAAAGGAAAGAAGAGGAGAGGAGGGAAAGGGGGGAAAGAGGAGAAGACAAGAGAGGTAGAGGAGAGGAAAACTAGAACAGAGGAGAGAAGAAAGGGGAAAAGAAGGAAGGAAAAAGAGATAGACAGGGAGAATAGAAAGAAAGAAGGAAGGAATAGATAAAAAGAAAGAAATAAAAAATGAATAAATTAATGAGTGAGTAAATTAAATTTTATTGGTAATTGCAACTAGGTAGAGAAACAGTCCAAAACTACAAGACAAGACTTGTCTTCAATCTTTCTTAATTAGTATCAGCTAACAGGAAAAACACATGATAAAGATAATCACCACAAATGATGATGACCCATTAATAGCTTTGGTGGGGAGGACTAGAATATATGAATGGTCTCCTGTGTATTGTATTGTTAATAGTTGCTTAAATGTGAGGTTGATGCTAGTGTTTTAACATTTTAATTTATAGTGGTTACCAAATATTTTAATATAGTGAAGTAAACAGCAAGAATATTGTGTAATTGAAGAAAACTGTTGCTTTCTGCAAGGCCCCACTTACTGTAGAATTGTGCCTTCCTTGAATGTTTGCATGTCAGTGAAATCAGGTTAAAATCACTAGGGCAGCCAAAAGGGAAATAAGAAAGTCAAGTAAGGGCAATGTGAAGTCTAGAGTTGGATGAACCAAGTAAGAAGAGCTCTGTCTTCCAGTTGGGCTTTGGTGGGGGCTGAGGAAAGGCAGGAAGGGATGCTAAAAGATGGATAGATTTGTCAGTAAAGGTTGGATCTTGTTTCAAATCCTGGCTTGTACCATTCTCTCCCTGAAGAAGCTTGGGCAACCCCTTTCCCATTGGAATAGGACTAAGTGACCTCAAGGTCCCTTCCAACTCTAAATCCAAGCTCCTGTGACTTCTGACCTATGTTCCTCCAGCTAATTCTGTGAGTACATGAATCCCTTTGGCAAGTCTCTTCAGCAGAGCAGGCAGAAGTGGCCCAGCACAGTGGGGCCATCTGTAAAGCAGACAACTAGATCCAGAGTCAGGAAAACCCAAGTTATTATCTGACCTCAAACCCTGACTAGCTGTGTGACTTTGGGCTTGTCCTTCAGTCCCTATTTGCCTCAGTTTCTTCAACTGTAAAAGAAGGTGATAATGATATTACCTATTTCCCTGAGTTAGAGTGAGGATCAACTAAGTTAATAATATTTGTAAAGGACTTTGTACAGTGCTTGACACATAGTAGGTGCTTAATAAATATTTGTTTTCTTATTTCCTCCCACACTGACTATCTCAATGAACAAGCTGTCCACACAAAGAGGGAATAGAATAAGGCAGATTCAGCCTATAGGTAAGTATAAGATTATACAATTTTAACCCAACCATATGATATAAACAGAGGACCCTTACTAGTCATGTCACATTAGGCAACTCACTTAACACCTCTGGACCTCCAGTTCAAATGGAGAGGGAGAATGAGGAATATTGAACTAAACTTTCTTTTTATAAGGATAAGATAAAGAAAGCAAGAGGTTAATTAATTTGTCTATAGCCACAGAGTCAGTTTGGGACAGAGATGAAAATAGAGTCACCGAGTGAAATTGGTGAATTTGGGATTGATGGACTTGAATTTAAATTGTAGTTTTATTTTTACTATTTGTATGACTGGGCAAATGATTTAACCTCTTAGCTTGGTTTTCTCATATTTAAAAGAAGATGGTCAAGATCAATGATACATGAGTTCACTTTCAGTTCTAAATTGATGATCCCATGAATCTCTTGATTCCCAGTTCCTTATTCTTTGTACCATAATGAGTTGTGTCTTTCTAATTTTACTTCTCAATATCCTAGGGACAACTAATCCACTATAAGCTTCCAGACCCTGATTCTTTTATTTTATAGAGAAGGGAGAGAAGAAACAGGGAGAAGATGAAGGAGGTACCCAAAGGATACTTGCCGGCCTATCATCCCTGTCTCCCTGGGCATAGATAAAAACAAAATGGAATCCAACTGGGTCACAACTCTCTAGGCTGACAGTGACCACAGCTCAGTAATTATCCAACTAGAATTGGTAAATGTCTAATGATTAAGTTTATGAGGGCAAAAGGGACTTTCTCCATCATCCCTCATTTCTGCAAGGACTTGATGTCAAACAATCTACTAAGAACTAGGGTCTGAGAGGTCTAAGACTTAAGCCAGCACCCCAGAGTACCCAATAAAATCCTCAAAGTATAGTTCTCCCACTAGAAAATTGTCTGTGCTCACTCGACTATTCTTTTCCTCTTCTTCCTTCTTTTTCTCCTCCTCTTTCTCCCCCCTCCTTTTTCTCCTCCCTCCTCCCTTTGCTTCTTTCTTTTCTTTCTCCTCCTTTTTCCTCCTCCTCCTTCTTCTTTTCTTTCCCTCCCTTCTCCTACTTCTCCTCCTGCTTCTCTTTCTCCTCCCTTCTCCTCCCTCTTCTTTCTTCCCCCCTCCTCCTCCTTATTCTATTTCTTTCCCTTCTCCTTTTCCTCCTTCTACTGCTTCTCCTCCTTCTCTTTCTCCCCACTTCTTCTCCCTCTTCCTCCTTCTTCTTTTTCTCCCTCCTCTTCCTTCTCCTCCTCCTCCTTCTTTTCTTTCTCCCCTTCTCCTTTTCCTTTCTTCCCCTTCATCCTCTTTCCCCTCCTCCTTCTCCTCTTTCTCCCCCTCCTCCTTCTCTTTCTTCTCTACCATTCTCCTTCACCCCTTCTCCTTCTCCTTCTTCTCCTCCCCACTTCTCCTCCTGCTTCTCCTCCTTTTCTTTCTCCCTCCATCCTTCTCCTTCTTTTTGAGAGACAATTGAATTAAATGGCTTGCTTAGGATGACACAGATAGAGAATATTAAGTGTCTGAAGCTGCATTTGAACTTGGGTCCTCCTGACTCAGAGTCAGTACTCTATCCATTGTGCCATCTAGCTGCCCTCAACCATTCTATTCTTTATTGAAAAAAACTGCAACTCTTTTCCCATGGCCTTTCCCATGGTCAGGAAGTAATAGGTTTTGAACTCAGTACTCTTGAAGCCAGGTCCATTTCTATCCATTGCCCTATGTTTTCTTTCACTAAGATATCATCCATTTTTGAGAAGGTACCATTGTAAAAGGAGACCACAAACACAAAGGAAAGAATTGTTAATGGTGGAATTTCAGGCACCTGTTGGGAAGATATTTTGTGATAAAGAAGCCTACCTAGCAATACTCAAAGCATATCATGGAGTCAGAGAACTTGGATTGAAGTTCTGAGCCTACTAATTATACTTATGTGACTTTGGGCAAATCACGCAACCACTCAGTTTCCTCACCTTTCAAAACAATAATAGGCATCAATTTTCATGAAGAAATAACAAGAAAAAGGACTGGGAACATTATTCATGGCATCTGGTGTCTCTAAATGTAGAATTACAAATTAAACTTGACATTTTAGTAAAAGAATATAAATTTGATCTCATAATTATCATCAATATTGTGAGATAGGTCTCTTGAATGGAATATATCAATGAAAAAGTATACCTTATTCAAAATAAAATGATCCAATAAAAGAAGTAAAGGAACAGTGCTAGGTAACAGGAGTAAATATATCTGACACCTCAGGACTATATAGAAATTCACAAACTTGGCAAAAGTGACAGCATCATTTTTATAGTTACCTAATTTCATAGTTTGGATTTAATCTTTGATACTTCCTTTTCTCTCGTGCACATGCCCTTCATCCTAAATTCTCCATATCCAACCAGTTGCCAAATCTTATTGATTTTGGCAGTCCCATAAAAAACTTATCCGGGGAAAGAAAAATAAGAATTCTTGAGTAACAGAACCATTTCTTGTTTACATTTCTAACATCTGTAAAGCTCAGAACAAGATTTCACATTTGACATGGTTTTAATAAATGTTTGTTAAATCAATACTGAACCTGAAAGAAAGATGTAAATAATTGAAGACATATTCATTGCATGTTGTTAGGCTGTACCAATATGCTATTTTTAAAGGATAATGAGCCAATTAATTTGCTGATTTAGTGCTATACCAAACTACTATTGGGTTATTTGATAGACCTATACCAAAAAAAAAAAAAAACCATTTGAAGCAACCAAAATTCTTAAAGCTTAAGGGAAATAATGAAAAAAGTAGGAAAGAAGGAGACCTAGTTCTTCCAGCCTTCAAATTTTCTTATAAAGTAATAAACATGAAAACTATTTGATAGTGATTAAAAATAGGAAAGCAGATCAAAGAAACAGAATAGATAAGGAAGAATTTGAAACTATTTAACATCAGAGCTTACTGCTCAATAAATGTAAGGAAATCAATCTGTAGGGAAAGGACATCTGAAAATTTTGAAAAGCAATTTGGCAAAAAAAAAAAAAAAAAGGTTTTAATCATCATCTTATATCATATGCAAAGTTCCAAATGGATACATGATCTAAGTATTAAAAATCTTATTATTAAAAAATTAGAGGAAAATGGAAGGAGATAATTTTCATATCTCTGACTATAGAGAGAATTCTTAAATAAGAGAAAGAAGAGTGATCATAAAAGAGGAAAGAGAAAATTTTGACTACATAAAAGTTAAAGTTTTAATTCAACAAATGTAACCAAGACAAAGGAAACTTTCAATTGAGGAAAAAAAACTTCTTCGTAGCAAATATTTTTGATAGAAGCCTGATATCAAAGACATATAGGGAAATGACACAAATATATAAGATCAAGAGCCTTTTTCCAAAAGATAAGAAAAAAAATTAAAAGTTTTCAAAAGAAAATCTGCAAACTATCAATACCCAAATGAACTATTGCTCCACATTCAAATTATAACTGTTATAATTATAACAACCAGTGAACTGTTAAAGATGACAAAAGAAAGAAATAATCAGTGTTGGGAAAGCTATTGAAGATGCACACACAAATAAGCTGTTGATCTAATTATGAAGTAGTCCAATCAATTTAAAAAATAATTTGAAATTATGTAAGAAAAGTCAATGAACTGTTACTTTGGTCCAGAGATTTCATAGTTAAGCATATAATCCTCTCTTCCTGCTTCCTATCCCTGCCTGAGGAGGTCAAAGACAAAAAGAAAAAACCAAAATATTAACTGCAATACTTTGTGTGGGAGTTTAAAAAAAAAACTAACTAGAACCAAAGTTGGCATTCATTGTTTGGAAAATAGTAAGCAAACTATGATATAACTCTAATAGAGTATTTGAATTAAAAACTAATGAACATGAGGAATTTAGAGAAACATGGGAAGATTTGAATAAATTGATACACAGTGAAATAAGCAGAATCAAGAAAATTATTTACATAAGGACTAGAACAACATAGATGAAAAGAAGATGGGGAAAAATGCTAAAAACTATACAAATGTAAGGTCTTGACCCATAAGAAAAGGAGAGGAAAATTTCACATTTTCCTTTTTCCTTCAGAGATATGGGAGATTATGGATTCAGAAAGTAGTACATGGTATCAAATGGTTGCTGTGTTAGATCTTTCTGAACTCATTGTCTTGCTGACATTTATATGCAAATGGCATGATAAAACAGAAGACATCAATGAGAGAGAGACAGACAGACAGACAAACAGACACAGACACAGACAGACAGAGACAGAAAAAGACAGACAGAGACAGAGAGATGGACAGACAGAGAGGCAGAGACAGAGAAATAGAGACAGAAACAGATACAGATGGGGGGAGGGAATGAGAGAAAAGGAGAGAGAGAGATTGAGATTGTGGGGAAAAAAAATCAAAGCTACAGAGTTTGCTATCTTATGTACTCCAATTATGAAAGGACATGTATAAAAGAATCATATAATCAAGGACAAATACAGAATACTAGCATAGTCCCATAAAAATAATGCCAGGAGTACTTTCCAAAACAAACTAAGATTGTGGAAAATGCTAAAGACAACCAAAAAAAAAAAAAAAAGAATTTTAGAAAATTGTTTCTATTCTATTCCTTAATCAGACAAGTAAGTTAAAGAAGCCTTTTCTGCTCAAGATAAATAGGAAAGATGGTAAGAGAAGGTCTAGTTGCTTTAAATATTTTTATATCTCTGAGGATAAATGGATTACATCAAAGGGGACTGAAAATACCAGCTAATGTTACTGTGAATCTATTATTTGTTAATTTGGGGAAATTAATTATACAGAGAGAGGTGCAACAAAATTAAAGATGATCAAATTCCCTGATTTTCAAACATAAAATAAATGCACAATAGTTCAGAACCTCTAGGTTGGTGAACTTCAATTCCTGGGAAAATTCTAGAACAAACAATTCGAGATTATAAGTAAACACTTAGAGGAAAGGAGACAGTGATTCTCAGGACCCAGAATTAGTTCACTAAGAATAAATGTTGCCAAACTCTTCTGGTCTCTTTTTTATGTATAGCGTTATTAGAATGGCAGATCAAGAAATATTGTAGGTTATCTTAATTTTAGCACAGTTTTGTGTGCTAAATATAGGCTGAATGAGAATAGCTAAATGAATTTATAAGATAATATTTTTACTAACCAGCACTCATATAACACTTTAAGTTTTACAAAGTACTTTACATATGTTAACTCATCTGATCCTCACAACAACCCTGTGGGACAAATAAAATAGTTATTCTCATTTTATAGATGAGGAAACTGAGGCATATATAAATTGAGTGACTTGCCTTTAAATATCAAAGGAGTTTGTATTTTATTCTGGGGGTAATAGGAAGCTATAGAAGCTTCTTGAGCAAGTGAATTACATGATCAGATTTTGCTTTAGGAATATCAAAATGGCAACTATGTGGGGGATGGCATTCAGAAAGAATAATCTGGACACAGTGGGGCTAATTAGGAGGTCATTGTAACAGTCAAAATCAGAGATGGAAAGGGACTAAAGAAAGCTAGTTATGGTATGAGTGAAAAGAAGGAACCAAATACAGCATCTTATGAAGATAGAATTGACAAGATTCAAAACCTAAATAAATGTGGGGATTAAGTAAGAGTAAATAATTGAGGATAGAGTCAAGGTTTTAAATCTGTCTTGGACCTGTTGAACTGGAGACGTTGAGATATCCTCAAGTTATTCAGAGATATATAACATCTGGTTAACTCCTATATTGAGAAACTTTTTTTGCTAACTAGATGCTAGAAAAAAACAGGTGTTTTTTTTTTCTGTGTTGCTTATCATCCTCTAAATTTCAATGTCCTGAGGAAAAGCTCCTGTCATCTCACCTTAGTTGTGGTTCTGATGACTGAACTGAGTACTTGAAACTTCCTTAGGCATTGTCATTTGTACTAGACAGAACCCATCTGCCATAGCATTGAATGGAATCTTACCAAATAAAATAAGGGGTAACTCATGCCAAATTTCTGTCAGTCTGAAGACAATAAAAGGAGTTATGATTCCACCCACATCACACAAGGAAGAACAGACCATCACTCCAAGGTTCCTGATAAAATGAAAAGAACAAAAAAAGATTAAGCTCTTTAAGTTACCCAAATGTCAAACTTATACTATAGTAAATAAAACATCCACACCTTGGAAAATATATGGAATATATGAAAATTAATAGAAATTTCCACTAAAATAACCTGAAAAGTTGATTTAAAAAATCAACTAATGATCATGGGAAATTACACCAAAATAATGGCAGAGTATTACACAGTTCTGTTATATACTTCATTATGTAGCTTTGGACAACACAATGAATTTTTATAAGTCTCAGTTTCCACATGTGGAAAATGGAAGTAAAAGTAATAATACATATACTACTGAGGCAATAGAAGGTAGCAGAAGGAGGACTGGAACCTACTCTCAATTCCCAACTTTACTATCTGGTATGACTTTGAACAATTTCCTTAATCTCCTGGTCATTCATTACCTTATTCAGTTTTAAAATGAGACAAGAAACTTAGACTAGAAGAATTTCAAGGTTCCTTCCAACTCTGCAACCTATGATCTAAATTCACAGAGATTTGGTAAAGGAAAAACAAGATAGTAGAAGAAAAATATTTCCTAAAGCAAAAAGTACTCTTATTGTTATCATCCTATATTTTTAAAAAGAAGCCTTGTTAAACCTATATATCAACAGACTTTCTTCACAAATGTTCAAGGTCCTTCAGGAGACTATATTCCTTGACTTTTCTCCTTATAAGACCAAGCTCACAGAACCTTTGGATTTTTAAGATTTAAACAAGCCCTTCGGGACCAGTGGCCATGACAATGGAACTGTTTTGCTCTGCTACTTTTAGACGTCTGGTTCAGGTCTGCAAGAGAGACACTGAATGCAAGAGAGAACTTTGTGCTTTAATTTTCACCTTGTAAGTAAGTTTCCAATCAGTTTCCTCCCACTCACAAGCACTTGAGAGAGGGATAGGGAAGAGGCAAAAAATATTAATAATAATAATAATTCACATTCCTATGATACTTTGTAGTTTGTGAAATGATTCTCTCCCAACAATTCTGCAAAGTAACTAATCAAATATTATTATTCCCAATTTATAGCCAAGGAAACTGAAACTCAAAGGGATACAGTAAAAATAATTTTATTAATAATAATAGATAACATTTATCTGGTGCTTAGAGATTTGCAAAGCCCTATAAATATTATCTCATTAGATATGTGCAAAATCAAAGGTCTAGTCAGCTGCAGAATTTGGACTCAACAAGTCCTATTCTATGCTATTACTATCCTAAATGAGATAGGAATTGAAGAGATAAATAGGGAAAAAATTAAAAGCAGAGATAGTTAATCAAATGGTAGAATCACATAGCAGATGTGAACCTAATCAACGTTTTGTTTCGTTCCATTGGGTATAAATGGACTTTCCCCAAACTGACAACCTTACTGATGACAGGATTTTGTTTGTACCTTTCTGGGTCCAAGTTCAAGCTCAGGCATTTGATCAACATGTGACTTTGCAGAAGACATTTAGTCTATCTGCATTTCAGTAATGCCGGGGATGATGTTTGAATAACCTCCCTCACAGGGCAATTCTGGGAATAATTGTATTTTGGCATAAATAATATAATGCATTATGGGCACATTGTAAAGAATGATATATATGCCATCTATTATGCAGTATAGTAATTTGTGTGACAGGTATAAGTCCACTATGGCACATTTTTAATGATGGACATATATTATATACTACAAGACATATATGATCGGAAAAAACAGCAGGCAAAACCTGAACTGAGAACAAGATGTACAGATGAGCAGTGCAAGTATGACTCTCACAGCTGGTTTAAAAAGGAAAATTTTGAGATGGGTTGAATAGCTCTATTTAAAAACAACAACAACAACAAAAACAACAACCTATGGGAGAATATGGATACAAATCATACAGAAGGAGAAGGTATAAACAGCTTGCTCTCTTCATTAGTGGAAGAAATGCTGACATTATGGATCCATTAAACAAGTGCTCCTCAAACTTTTTCCATCCTCAAATACTTTTCTCCCACAAAATTTTTATGTGACCTTGGCTATATAGATACATAAGATAAATATACAAATCAAACATTTATTGATAATAAATCACAATTTTGTGATCCCCCTCATTCAATAATGAGACCCCATGTGGGATCACAACTCAGTTTAAGAAATCGAACATTAAAGTATTAAGTTTATTTATATGTATGCTTTATCTCCTGTTTGTGATTCTAAGATCTCTCAAAATTGGCACTACATTTTCTTCAGTATTACATGTGCCAGGAATGCCTATCATATGCCTTAGAACACAGTAGGTTCTCAAATTTTGTCAAATGAATTCAATTTTGTCCACTGAAACCACAAATGGATCATCCTACATATAGTACTCTATATGTGGATCAGAAAAAAATATATGCACATGTATACACACACACACACACACACACACACACACACACATATATATATATATATATATATATATATAATGGAGAGACAGAGAGAGGGGAGGAGAGAAAGAGAGAATGAGGGAGGGGGAGAAAGAGAGAAAGAGCTCAATATAAGCCATCTGACCCACTTTGGTGAAGTACTTCTAAGTAGAAGTATCTAAGGAGAAATAATTAAATCTGTCTAGCTCACATTAAATCTGACTTACCCACCAATTTCAGTAGCCACACCTAACTTTGTTCAGATTTAGAAAGAGTCACTCACCTGATAAATGTGGGATATAATTCTGCATTCACTAAACAAATCATCTGAAACGCAATAGTAATTCCCATTCTACCAACACATGCCACGGTTACTTTTAACCAGTGTATATCTGGAAAGAAAATACAAAGAAATTGTTTGAAAGATGAGCAAGAACTCTGCCCTTTGTGTTACATTAAGAAACCAGGATCGTCATGTTTTAAGAGTACTTCATAACTGGTTCTGAGAACCTAAGCATCCATGAACTAAAAAAAAAAAAAAAAAAAAAAAAAAAAATGGTCTCTTTGATTAGTCCAAAAATATTTCTCTACTGATTCAAAGCAGCTATAATGGATAGTGTTGGATATAAAATTTGGAAAACCTGAGTTCAAACCTATTTCAAATATTTTGTCAATTATTTACAAGTCTGTGTACTTTGGTAGGAACTACAATTTTGTAGAGACTTTAAGTTAAGTCAAATTTTGGTGTTTTTAAAGGAAACTAGATAGATATCTTATGGGGATAGTAATAGTGCCTATCTCTCTCAAGGCTGTTGTAAAGACCAAATGAGATAATATATGTTAATATTAATAATAAATTGATAAGTATTAGCTATAATTAATTTTCATTATATCTAAATATAATGACAATTAATTATTTATCACAAATTGATTATGTTGAAAACAATAAATGCCATAAATTATTATCAGGACTCAAGTATCATATAACCCTGATTCTATGATCAAACAGAGTATTCATAAGATGTAGAGATGGTACCAGATCTTTATCCTTGACCCCAGCTACACACTGTTGATATAAAACTTGACTCATTCTTCTCAAGGCTTCATTCAAGAGAGAAAATAGGTGTCTAAGGAATTTCTTTACTCTGCCAAATTCAATGCACTCTCACTTCACTTACCTTCTTTCCTCAGCTTTCTCTTCGAGAAGAAATTTAATGGATAAATCAAGGACTTGAGAACTCTTGATTGGGAGTAGACAAAGACTCAAAACAGCAACCCACTATATCTCCTATGCCAGAAATAACATGTTTAAAATCTAGGATCTACAGAGAGATGTTTGTTTTGAAATTCTAGACTATCATCTAGAATATCAAACTCATTGAATCCTTAATACAAATTCAACCCACGCTCTAGAAAAGCAGACAACTTTAGAAGCAGACTCTTTTCTTTTGTTATAGAGTTCTCTGATGTGTAGTAAATTCTAAATCTATACTAATTTGTCACCTAGGACAATAAATGCCATAATGGCAGCATGCATCATCTTAACTAATCTTTCTTTGTCTTTTCCCCAGCACCTAGCACAACACCTCCACAAAGTAAATTCTGAATATTTGATTGCACTATAATTTTCAAAGAGAAAACTACCTTGCCTACAGAAAGATGATACAAGGAAAATTCATTCCTAATTTTTTAAGAGGGCTTTAATCTCATTCCTTTACTTCTACTTGGGTAATCACCATTCTGTGAAACCCTCTGTTTTGCTTCCTCTCTTTGTAGTGTCCTGTAAATAGGAAGTGCTTAATAAGTGCTTACTGAATTGTTTTCTTCGATTTCTATTTGAAAGGGAGAAAAGACGAAAGGAATTAGTAATTTTTCTAAGGGAAGAAAGAGGAATAAGTATTTATAAAATACCTATTACATGCCAGGCACTGAGCTAAGTACTTTGCAAATATCATTTCATTTGATCCTCATAATAACCCTGGGAGGTAGGTGTTGGTATTATTCTCATTTACAGTTGAGAAAACTGAGGCAAATAAGTTAAGTGACTTATTTAGGGTCACACAGCCAGTGAGGATAGATTTGAACTCAGGTTTTTCTGACTCTAGATTCAATGCTCTCTACCACCTAGCTGCCAGAGAAAGGATTGAAAATGAATTGCACCCACCTCCAAGTCTACTTTTTTTTTCTTGGTCTATTGATATGATTACCATAGGGAGCTTTGGTCAGAAAATTCTTCTATACACACAATCACGAATTGCTCTTTAAATTTTGGCATTAAAAAATTGTCACATCACAGAATTGGATCCACATCTTTCTCATTCTAAAGCTAGCTCTCTATTTACCATGCCACAGTGCCTCTCAAGCTCAGGATAAGCAAGATAATCAAGAACCCAAATTTTATGGGGCAGTTTCTAAAATATTATTCACAGAAACTGTGTCAAATGGCCCAGAGTTCTAATAGGTAAAGAGTTCATGAAAACTTAGGAAAATAATAAATTTTATCTTCTTGTTTATTTAAAAGAATTAGAATTGACAAGGAATGTAGAAGGAAGTTTATTTGCTATACTTAAATTGGGGAAGAATTTGCCTGGTTCTGTTTATCTTGGATTACAACAATGAGTAAGATATTAGACTTTACTTTCTCTATTCTAGTTCCAAAAGCTTATCAAAGACATAACATTCCCCAAGTGGACAAATGGGAAAATAATGAAAATGGGCAACTCACCATTGGGGATAAATATCATGATAGAGCAAACTACCCCTGCAATAAAATTGGAGGCAGCTAAAGGATAGCGGCGACCAACGCGATCAATGGTGAAGATGATGATCAGAGCAGCTGGAAACTCAACCAAAGCAGAGTAGAAGAAATCCAGGTAAAGGTTAACAGCTGTGGCCCCCATGTACATAATGACACCTTGATAAAGCACAGAACTTGAAAACCTGAACAAAAAAATGATGCCTCAAGTTACAATTAGACTTCTGGAAAGATGAAGAATTTGCGACCTTTTTTGAGAGAAGGAAAAGGGAATTAGCATTTATGAAGCATCCACTGAACTAAGCATTTTGCAAAAATTACCTCATTTGATCCTCACAACAGTCCTGTGAGGTGGGTGCTATTATTAACCTCATTTTACAGTCAAAGAAACTGAGGATGATAAAGATTACATTTCTTGCCCATGGTCCCACAGCTAGTAAGCATGAGTGGGATATGAACTCAGGAAATCTCAATTCCAGACCCAGTGCTCTATCTACTATAATTTGCTAGTTTTTCTTCCTCACAGAGAAGAGAGAGAAAGTGCTTATAAATATGATTTATGAGAATAATTGGAAAGAAAATTAGCATCAGATATTACTTAGAACATAACAGTAATCAGAGAGGAGATTTAAAAATAATTGTCAGAATTTTTAAAACAATTCTCAATGCTAAAGTTGTTTTCAGGAAGAATATCAAAATAAGATTTTGTGAAATATATCCAGGCTCTCTTTAAGATCAAATGTGCTTTTAAAAGCTGTTTTCTCTTTTATCCTGTAGCATTTGTGTTCATATTTGTGCTAAATAAGATAGCAGTCTCTAGATTATAGCATATGGACTGAGTATAGAAACAGATAAGATACTCTAAGAAACATTAAGGAAATTCACCAAATTATTTTAGAGGAAACTAACTATCGAATTTTTTAAATGTGTTTGGTCCTCATTTATGTATTTTAAAAGTGCTATTTCATTCCTTCATTCTTCTAGCAACTTGGGATTACAGTAAAGTATTCAGACTCTTGACCCACCAACCTTTACTCTCATCTCATAACTAGGTTTGGTTTTTTTTTCCACTTCACTGATAATACTTCTTTTATTCCATTTCTTTTTTTACATTTCTGATTGGTAATATATTGCAGCCAGCTTACCCAGACCATTTGCCCCCCTACACATTACTCTGTGTGTTACTGGACAACTTTTCTACCCAGGAAACAAAATGGGATCAACCCATTTTAAAAGACTGACTTAAAATCTCTAAAATGTCAATACAGAAAAATGCAAGATCATGAAGTTTCTTAAAGTCAGGGTCTTTCATTTGTATTTTCTGGCTTAGCAAAATGGCTGGCGATCTTGAACACCAGACTGATTGTGTCTCGTTTAGGAACTTGAATCTTGACAAGTTGGCTGTTAAAGCTCTTAATAATCTGGCCCAATCCTACCTTTCTAGCCTTCTGACATCTCATTCCTCCATATACTCTGAGATGCAGTAACACTGACCTCCGGCTGTTTCATTAACGTCACTCCATTTCTGGACTCAAGACATTTTCACTATTTGACTCTCAAACCCAGAACACCCTCCCTCTTCATCTCTGCCTCCTGACTTCTCTGGCTTCCTTCAAATTTCAATTAAAATCCCTTCTTCTATAAGGAGACTTTTCCGATCCCCCTTAATTCTAATTTCTTCTTTGTAAATTATCTCTTAGTTTCCTGTACGTATTTTTTTTGTACACAGTTGTTGGCATTTTGTTTCCCATATCAGATTGTGAGCTCCTTATGAACCAGGACTGCCTTTTGCCTTTCTTGGTATCCCCAGTGCTTAGACAACATAGTAGTCGCTTAATAAATCCATATTCATTAATTGATTATATTTATCATTTCTACATAATTGTTTGTGGGTTGCTACCCAAATAGACTGTGAGCTCCTTGAGAACAATGACTAGAATTTTTTGGGGGGAGGTAGAGAATGTTTCTTTGCATTCCTTGTACTTAACACAGCATCTGGCATATAGTACTGGTGCTTAATAAATGCTACTCAACTTAACTTAAGGGGTAGTGATACATGTAGGAAGAAAGGCTAGGGATCTGAGGACAGACATAAAGGAATACAGAAAGGAGAGGGAGAACCCATTGACTTGGATTCAGTTCTCTAAAGGGAAGCCATCACATTTATGAAATCCCTCCAGGGAACAATGTGCATTGAGCAATCAAAAGAGGGCTGAACAGAGGAATTTCTGGATCAAATCAAGAGCTGGAACCAAGGAGCAGGAGCAAAAAAGAGAGTCATGATGTGGAAGATCAAAGACGCACTGACGCTATGAATTCTGTTAATTTTCCCAAGGGAGTGAAGAGTGTAGATTGTTTTTAATTTGCCTCTGAGTATTTTCTACACAGATGTGTGTGTGTGTGTGTGTGTGTGTGTGTGTGTTGTGTGTGTGTGTGTGTGTGTGTGTGTGTGTGTGTGTAACCTACATATTTCACTCACTGACTTATAAGTGTCTTTCTTCTTAGGCACTCCTTACAGAATATATAGAGGAACTCATTACTGTATTATTTGTTAGAATAATTCATACACACAATTCATCAAATCACTATTTAGTTTTCTTTTTCAGTCTGAAACGTCCTAGTCTCCTTAACCAATTGCCAAATAGTCATTCCTTGTCTTTGGGTTGAAAACTTTCAGAACTTTTCCTTACCAGATGTACATCAGAATTAAAGTGTACTGCCTTATCTGTGGGGTTCGGAATAGGTCTCTGAAGGAAGGACTCAGCTTTTCAGTATCATCATCTTCTTCAAGAGAAAGGGTCTAGAAAAGAGATATATCATCAGATTGGGATAGAAGACTTGTCCCAGAAATGACAAGATCATGTGGCAGATGGCTTAGGTGTGGGTCAACTTTCAAACCAGTCTCTGATTGACCCAAGGACCTTTAAATGCTCCAAGTTATCCAACCTGAAATTCCAGTGCAACACACGGCTTCTGTTCAATAGGAAATACCGTTATTGCCTTTGGAAGTTTTAAGGCAAGAATTCAAATGTGAAGCAAATCTATATCTCACACACAGGCTAAAAGTCAATTATAGCTTTATACTCCTAGACTTAATATCTTTTTTCCCCCTATCTCTATTACCTTGAGATTGGAGGCATCCAGGTGGTTCAGTGGATAGAGCCTGCAGTCAAGAAAAGCAAAGATCAAATCTGGCCTTATGAATTTACTAGCTGAGTGACCCTGGCAAGCCTTAATCTAAGGAAATGGCAAACCACTGCAATATCTTTGCCAAGAAAACTCCATGGACAATATGGTCCATGGGTTCATGAAGAGTCATTCATGACTGAGTAACAATTACCTTGAAATTAGCAGGCAGTAGTTTCCCATTCTTTTGGGCAATGTGGTCCATTATCTTTATTGCTTTGGTTTTTTTCTTCTGTGACAACAGCCATCGAGGAGATTCAGGTACACACCTGTAGTTATAATCAATGATTTGAAATCTTGTTCATTAAAATTAAAGGGTAAAAAAAAGGGGGGTGGATGGAAATGGACCTGTGACTTCATTGTTATGGGGAACTACCAATGAAGAGATTCTCTCTACCAAAACAACTCTCTAGCTGCTCTGCAATTTATACTCTTAAATC
Organism: Sarcophilus harrisii; assembly: GCF_902635505.1. Taxonomy (NCBI): domain Eukaryota; kingdom Metazoa; phylum Chordata; class Mammalia; order Dasyuromorphia; family Dasyuridae; genus Sarcophilus; species Sarcophilus harrisii. The sequence goes on from NC_045429.1 coordinate 130,992,592, forward strand.
AAGAGTTTCTTCTCCATCATTTTTTTAGCATGGACCCCTATGGAAGTCTTTGGACCCCTTCTCAGAATAATATTTTTGAATAATTGAAGGAGATGCTAACGTTCATTTAGACAAACTTTATTTAGTGAAAATAAAGGTGTCATTTTTTAAGCCATACAGCTTCACCAATTCCATGAAATTTATCTATGGTAGGTCCTTGCCTCCCAGGTGAAGGGCATTGTCTTAAAAACAACTGTTGTCTTAAAAAACTACTTCAGACATTGAGAATTGCCTGAGTCACACTAATGTCAAAAGCACTCAGTGTTAATAGCCCACATTGTTATTATATAGAATGAACAGTCTGAGATCCTAAGAGAATTCAACTAAGGAAGCCTTTATTAAGGGCTTCCTTTGGGGGAATATACTCAATGATCTAATAGTCTAATGGGGGTGGGGGAAAGGATGACTAGAAGGCAGATAAAATAGGATATAATTTAGAACAGGATGAAAACAAGGGAGACTTCCTCAAGCTAGTTATATCCAATAGGATATTCAATAGGAGTGAAAAAGGAAGAGAATAAATATTTATATATTGCTTACTATGTGCTAAATGTTTTTTTGCAAATATTATCCCCTTGTATCCTCACAACACACCTGTCAGGAAAATGCCAGAATATTTGGGTCTCTAGAACAATGCCTGGAACACTATTTAGAACATCCTTAGAACATAGTAAATGCTTTTAAAACATGTGATCAATTAAATTAAATTAAGAATAAAAAAGAGACCAGATCTTCTGGTCAAGAGACAGTTTGGTATAATACATAGAATTCTAAACATGGAATTAGGAAGACCTGAGTTTTCCATTATCACTTCAGACTATTACTAATTGTATGTCCTCAAAGACAGATAGAAACAGTGACAGAAAGACAGAGACACACAGAGAAATAGACAGAGGAGAGAAAGGAGACAGAGACAGAGAGATAGAGAAAGGGAGAGGGAGAGACAGAGAGAGACAGGGAAAAGATGGAGGGAGGGAAGGAGGGAGATAAAGAGAAGAGAGAAAACAGGGACAGAGAGAGAGGAGATGGAGACAGAGACAGAGAAAGAAAAAACTCACATGGATTAGGTCCAGATCAAAATTGTATCATGCCTTTACATTCTCAGCCTCTCCCCTCCACCCTGAATTATTCAAATAACCTGCAGATGTTAGTTTATTATAATCATTTACCAGCTTTGTCTCAGTCTTAGGCTTCTTGCCAGGAAATATATATTTAAATCCTTTTTTAATCTCTTTCCTTTAATCTTTTATTTAGGGAGAATCTGCTGGACTCAATGGACAGAGCACTAGAACAGGAGTCAGTCTTAGACACTAACTAGCAAGCCACTTAACTCTGTTTGGTTTAGTTTCCTCATCTGAAAAATGAGTGGGAGAGGGAGATGATAAACCACTCCAGAAGCCCTGCCAAGAAAACCCCAAACGGGGTCAAGAAGAGCAAGAAACAATTGAACAACAACAATTTGTATTGCATCCTATATATTTAATAGATAATCCTTGGAGTTTATTCAGCTAGGAAGCAACATGGTCAGAACAGTACTTTAAGAGAATCATTTCGACAGCTGCAGAGATGATGGCTTAGATAGGATAAACTTGAGGAAATCAGATCATACTGGAATCCATTGCACTGGCCCCAGTGAGAGACGCTGGGGACCTAAATGAGGGTTTTGTCTTTGTCTCTTAGTGGTATTTGGCCTATGAATTACTGGCCCCTGATTAGATACAAGGAGTGAGAGGGAGGAGTTAAGGATGGCTCCAAAGATATGAATTAAGGTGAATTAAGGAGAGTTCTTCCCTCAAAAGAAATAGAGACATTCAATAAAGGTATAGGTTTGGGGGAAAAGGATAATGCAGATCCTAAGCCATCCATGTCTGTTTCTCCTGGGTAAGTTGCTCTATTGCCATTGAAAATGAAAAGGAGCAATGTGGTACTTACCAGTAATAGAGCAAAAAGAGGAAAGTTGGGACAGAAACAGTAAGCTGGAGCCATCGCCAATGGGGGATCATGTAAGCAATTCCTGAGAGTATCACAAGGCCAACAGTAAAAACCATCTGGTAGAGAATAGCCACGGTTCTTCTATATCCTGGGCCAACAAATTCTGTGACTAAAATAGAGATTTTTTTTTTTTACTCTTCAGTCATTTCCAGTCATGTCCAACTCTTCCTCACCCCATTTGGGGTTTTCTTGGCAAAGATACTAGACTAGCCTGCCATTTCCTTCTCCAGCTCATTTTACACATGAGGAAACTGAGGCAAACTGGGTTAAGTTACTTGCTCAAGGTCATACTACTAGTAAGTGTATGAGGCCAGATTTGAACTCAAATTTTCTTGGCTGAAATCCCAAAATCTATCTACTATACCATTTCATTGCCTACAAAATAGAGACACCCATGGTCATCAATGCAGATTATAACCAGTAGGAAAATGTTATACCCTCTGCTGTCAGAAACTTAGGGTTCTGGAATCTTTATTTTTATTTTCTCAAAGTAAGATTAATTAGACTACCTCTTTCTAGAACACCTTAGTTTTCTCATGGATAAAATTAAGGCCTTGGATTTGATGGTTTCTAAAATCCTTTCCAGTTCTAAATCAATGATCCTATACAGTCTTGTGATTTAGGGGTTTCATTCTCAATCTTTAAAGGACACTTTATATATAAATATGAAATATTTATCTATTCCTAAGGTTTTAGATATTGGTTGTGGGGTTTTTTATGAGGAGTTTTGTTCCCTTTAATAATGTTCTTTCCCTTTAGCTCCTCCTATATCTCCATTTCAAAAATATTAAGTGTCTGAAACTGGGTTCAAACTGGATTCCCTCTCTTCCATCTTGCAACTGTGCTCAACAGTAGCTCTTTCTCCATGCCTCATCCATAGTAACAAAAATAACTTTTCTGGCCTGGTCCCAAATTTATCATATTCTCTAATTTCTGCTTTGTTTGAGTTGATGGAACCATCAATAATTACTTAAGATGTATCCAGAGATCCAGCTCCCCTTGCTGACCAGTCCTTGCAGCAAACGAAAAATGAGCATAGACACATAGTTGGGGGAGATGGCCATGAGGACTCCGGACAGAGAATTGATGAAGACTGTAATTAAGAGACACGCTTTGCGACCAAACCTGCAGAGAAACAGATGTAGTGATGAAATCAAGACCAAAATAAAAGATTTTTTAAAATTGAAGAGAGGGCAGTATGGCAGATACAACAGAATGTATGAGCAGAGCTGAGGACTACTCATCTCTATGGGATTTTGTGATTTTATCTAGAAAAGGTACATTAAGATTATTGAGAAAAATCTTTTTTTTTTTTGCTCTGCTCCATTGGCACTAATCTCTCAGTGTTATTTGGCCCATTGAAAAGGGGCATAATCAAAACTATATTGTTACCAAAAATAGTGCGGAACTTGGAATCAAAGGATCTTAATTAGAATCCAAGCTCTCCACTCATTACTACTCATAAAAACACTAAAATCAGTGAGATATATATGATATATATTTGTGATACATTTATATATAATATATAAATATATGGTATATTTGATATATGATATATATTTGTGATATGTTGATGTAATATATATGTATATTATATTTGATATATATAATATGCATTTGTGATATATTGATATATAACATATACATGTATGGCATATCTGATATGTAATTGTGATATAGTAATATGTAATATATACATGTGTGGTATATTTGATATAAGATATATATCTGTGATATATTGATATATAATATATACAAATGTAGTATATTTGATATATGATATATGGGATATATATATATGCTATATTTGTAAAACATATACCTATATGGTATACTTTATGCATTATATATGTAATATATGACACATATTTGTGATATATTGATATATAATATATGTGTGGTATATTTTGTGTGTTATATGTGTTACATATGTGATATATATTTGTGATATATTGTCATATAATTTATAAATTTATAGTATGTTTGAGATGTGATATATGTGATATAGAATATATATATTTGTGATATACTATATATAATATATACATGTATGATATATTTGATTATGATATATATAGTATATATAATATATATTTGTGATATATTGCTATATAATACATAAATTTATGGCATATTTGATGTATGGTATATATGGATATATATTTGATGTGATATAAATCTATATACATAGACATACATGTGTATGCATATGTCCACAGATACATACCCCGCTCCCACCCCAAAGAAACCAGGACTGCATTGTAGTTAGTTTTCTATGATTGCCCTGAACTCAGATGATTGGGGCACAAGGAGTGGCCTAAGGGATTTTTTTCTTGGCTTCTTCTGTGATTTGTATTTGCATATTGTCTGCCCCATTCAATTATGAGCTCTTTGAGGGTAGGAACTGTTTTTTGCCTCTCTTTGTATCTGGAGGTCTTAGCAGAGGACCTAGCAGTGCTTAATAAATGCTGATTTATTGATTAATTGATTATTTCTGAAATTAGACAAGATTGTGCATGTTCAGGGTGATATAGCTGTAGATTTGATTGATTATTTTATCAACGTAGTTTGTTAATGAAATTCAGCCACTCATATGGATCCCCAGAATCTTGGAGAGATGCTGAAGACACAGAAGGTTAGCCTGAGTCCATCAATACTCGGCTAGTATTAGGCAGGATCAAACCCAGGTCTTTGCAAAACCAAGAATGACTCCCTCTCCTTGACAGTGTCATTGTGCCTCTTCATAAGGGATCTTAGTCTTAGAAACAAAGGTGGAGTCGTTGTATGGCAATTTAATTCAATTCAAATAAACATCATTAAGCAATTATTATGTCCAAGGCATCTGAGGTTATGATGATTAAACCAAACCAGTCTTTGAAGAAGATTACACTCTTGTGAAATGAGGGATAACAAAAGGATAGAGCAAAGCTTGCACTAGTTTCCCAGAAATGTCACTGCCTCAGAGGAGCATCTCCCCACATTGAGTCAGAACCCCCTTTACAGGATTTATGAGAAATGGGGACAAGAATAGCCCATGAAAAGGTTGTGATCTCTCTCAGTAAAAGGGTAAATATTCAACCCAAAGTGGTGCCATGGAGAGAGTGCTGAACTCAGAGGTTTGTTTGTTGTTCACTCATGAACAACATGTCTGGTTCGGTGACCACATTTAGGGTTTTCTTGGCAAAGATACTGGAGTAGTTTGCCATTTCCTCCTCCAACTCATTTTACAACTGAGGCAAATAGGGTTAAGTGACTTGCCCAGGATCACACAGACAGGAAGTGTCTGAGGCTGGAACTGAACACAGGAAGATAGTCTTCCTGACTAACCATACTCATCCAGCTGCCCAAATATTGCTCTATGGGTCAGAGATGGGTCTTGAAGCCATGGCTTCTGGAAACAAGTGCAGCTCTCTATCCATCACACCATATTGCATCTTATGATAAGCATAATTGTCTTTCTGGCAGAATGTTGCTGAATTGCAGTGGTGAATTTGAAAAGTGGAGGGGTATAGTCTGAAATGTATCCTTCTCAATCTTATCCTAAGCATGAAACTAGCTGGCACAGTGGTTAAAGCTGGAGTCAGGAAGTCAGGAAGGCCTGAATTCAAATTTGGTCTCTAATATTTATTTGTTTACTAGTGGTATGACCTTGGACAAGTTCCTTATCACATATGTTTCAGGTTTTTCAGCTGTAAAGTGGAAATAATCATGGCACCTACTTCTTAGAATTGTTGTGAGGATGAAATGAAATGATATTTGTTCTTTTGTAAATTATTCTAAATAAAATTGTTTTTAATTATATTTATGGTCCATTAATATTTAATTGCATTCTAGTGCAAGCCAATTACCTAATCTGTTCTAAATTAATCCTACCCTGGAATAAAAGTAATTAATTATAAAGCACTATATTATTAAATATCAAGATGGCAATGATAATATCAGAGCCCAGTTCTTCTGACTTCAAATCCATTATTTTTTCCCCAATACTCCATTGACTTCACTATTTCTGTTTAAAAGATAGTAATCACAAATTCTTGAATTCAGAGATTATGTCAAATTTGTTGTGTATTTCTACATAGCATCTAGTATGGCTCTAAGAAGCAAATATTTCTTTAGCTGAATTGGGAAAATGAAGCCTCTACATACCTGTCTGCTACATAGCCAATTCCCAGAGAGCCAAGAAAGAATCCCACATTTACACAGGATTGGAACAAGTCCACCTTCCAAGCATCGGCACACACCAGGTTAAACTGAGGAGATAAACCATTATTAGAAGAAATACAATCCCAAAGAAACAAAAACTATTTTGTAATCCAGAGCTCACTCAAAGCCAACATTACACATCACTTGGGCACATCTCACAGGTTCTTCTTATCTTCATCTTTCTTTTCTTAGAAAAGATCTTATTGTAGTAATTGGTATTATAAAATATTTCTTTAAGAATTTTTCTGCTTCTGATATATATGTCATCTTATGTTTTCCAAACTCAATATTTTCCATTAGATTCTAAATTGAAACAAATTTTAGCAATTATCTACACCAACCCTCTCATTTTGTAGATGATGAAATTGACTCTTAGAAAAGCAAAAAGACCTTCCCAGGATGACATAACTAGTAAAGACTAAGCCAGAATTTAAATTCGGGTCCCTTGACACTAAATCCAGTGCCTTTTCCACTGTCATACCATTTGTCATGTAAGAGGCATTTATTTTTTCAAATGTGTTTGATGGAAGGACATGGGGTATTTATTAAAAGAAGCAGGAATAAATTTGGAGCAAGATGAAGTGAATTGCTAAAGAGAAAGACAGAAAACTGGAAATTGCCCTAATTGTATCTATTACACAATTGACTTTGGCAGTTTGCCTCATGGTGCTTTCCTCTTAACCTTCCTAATTTCTAATTTCCTTCAAATTCAGTTCAAACTTCTGCATGAGGCCTTCTTGATTATTCTTAGCTACTAGTCCCTTTCTGCTCCTATTCTAGGTTATCTTATATTTGTTTTGAATATGTTTCATATTTGCCTACCTATGTATATAGTTCTCCATTTGGACTATCTCCCAACTCATAATTTCAGATTGTGTCCCAGAGGATAAGGAAAGTTTTGTTGAGTGACTACCACAAAATTCAAGGTAAGTTTGTACTCCTATTCTATTCCTCATGAACCTTCACCTGTGCACATACTTTTAATAGTTAGCCAGTAGAAAAAAAAATGACTCAAAGCAGAGACAGTTATTGACATGGTTTTATAAGAACAATAACAACAAATAACCTCCCAATAAAATTGTGGTTGAGTACTCTCCCACAACTACACACAGCATCAGTGGAAACATTGGTTACATAAATGGTGACTACTAATAGAGAGAAACACTCATACTAATTACATGTGGCCAAAGTAACTCAAAAGGCACTGGAGGTAACCAATACCCTTTCCCTTTTCATGTTATACTCACACTACTCGTCTTGATATAGTGTCTCTAAATTAGTTTGGCAGCTGTCTAAAGAATGAATTGGAGAGGGGAGCTTGAAGGCAGTGAGATACATTAGGAGACTTTTTTAATAATCTTGGTTGGACAGACATGGTACTTATACCTAAACCAGGTAGGATGAAAACAGAAAGAAAATTATAGACCAATCTTCCTAATGAATATTGATGTAAAAATCTTAAATAAAATATTAACAAAGATATTACAGAAAATCATTCCCAGGATAATACACCATGACCAAGTAAGATTATATACCAGGAATGCAGGACTGGTTCAATATTAGGAAAATTATTAGCATAATTGTCTTTATCAATAACCAAATTAACAAAAACCATATGATCATCTCAATAGATGCAGAAAAAGTATTTGATAAAAGCCAACACCCATTCCTATTAAACACTAAAAAATATAGGAATAAATGGACTTTTCCTTAAAATAGTCAGTAGCATCTATTTAAAACAATCAGCAAGCATCATATGTAATGGGGATAAACTGGAACTATTCTCAATAAGATCAGGGGTGAAACAAGATTGCCCACTAACACCATTACTATTCAACATTGTATTACAAATGTTAATTTTGGCAAGAAGAGAAGAAAAAGTGATTAAAGGAATTAGAGTAGATAATGAGGAAACAAAAGTATCACTGTGCAGATGATATGATGGTATACTTACAGAACCCTAGAGAATCAACTAAAAAATTATTAGAAATAATCTACAACTTTAGCAAAATTGCAGGATACAGAATAAATCCACATAAATCATCAGCATTTTTTATACATCACTAACAAAATCTAACAGCAAGAGATACAAAGAGAAATTCCATTTAAAATAACAGTTGATAGGTGTTACTATTGGGCTTATATCCCAAAGAGATTATAAAGAAGGGAAAGGGACCTGTATGTGCACAAATGTTTGTGGCAGCCCTTTTTGTAGTGGCTAGAAACTGGAAACTGAATGGATGTCCATCAGTTGGAGAATGGCTGAATAAATTGTGGTATATGAATATTATGGAATATTACTGTTCTGTAAGAAATGACCAACAGGATGATTTCAGAAAGGCCTGGAGAGACACGAACTGATGCTGAGTGAAATGAGCAGGACCAGGAGATCATTATATACTTCAACAACAATATTATATGATGACCAGTTCTGATGGACCTGGCCATCCTCAGCAATGAGATCAACCAAATCATTTCCAATGGAGCAGTAATGAACTGAACCAGCTACGCCCAGAGAAAGAACTCTGGGAGATGACTAAAAACCATTACATTGAATTCCCAATCCCTATATTTATGCACACCTGCATTTTTGATTTCCTTCACAAGCTAATTGTACAATATTTCAGAGTCTGATTCTTTTTGTACAGCAAAATAACGTTTTGGTCATGTATACTTATTGTGTATCTAATTTATATTTTAATATATTTAACATCTACTGGTCATCCTGCCATCTGGGGGAGGGGGGGGGGGGTAAGAGGTGAAAAATTGGAACAAGAGGTTTGGCAATTGTTAATGTTGTAAAGTTACCCATGCATATAACCTGTAAATAAAAGGCTATTAAAAATAAATAAATAAATAAATAAAATAAAATAACTGTTGATAGTATAAAATATTTGGGAATCTATCTGCCAAGAGAAAGTCAGGAACTATATGAGTGAAAGTACAAAATACTTTCCACACAAATAAAGTCAGATTTAAACAACTGGAAAAATATCAAGGGCTCTTGGATAGGTCAAGCAAATATAATAATGGCAATACTATCTAAATTTATCTACTTATTTAGTGCTATAACAATCAAACTCCCAAGAAACTATTTTACTGACCTAGAAAAAATAACAACAAAATTCATCTGGAAGAACAAAACATCAAGAATTTCAAGGGAATTAATGGAGGGAAAAGCAAATGAAAGTGGCCTAGCTGTACCAGATCTAAAACTATATTATAAAGCATCAGTCATCAAAACCATTTGGTATTGGCTAAGAAACAGATTAATTGATCAGTGGAATAGGTTAGGTTCACAGGACAAAATAGTCAATAAATACAGCAATCTAGTGTTTGACAAACCCAAAGATCCCAACTTTGGGGATAAGAATTCACTATTTGACAAAAACTACTGGGAAAACTGGAAATTAGTATGGCAGAAATTAGGCATGGACCCACACTTAACACCATACACCAAGACAAGATCAAAATGGGTTCATGATTTAAGCATAAAGAATGAGATTATAAATAAATTAGAGGAACATAGGATAGTTTACCTCTCAGACTTGTGGAGGAGGAAGGAATTTGTGACCAACAGAGAAATAGAGATCTTTATTGATCACAAAATAGAAAATTTTGATTATATCAAATTAAAAAGCCTTTGTACAAACAAAACTAATGCAAACAAAATTAGAAGGGAGGCAACAAACTGGGAAAACATTTTTATAGTTAAAGGTTCTGATAAAAGCCTCATTTCCAAAATATATAGAGAATTGACTCTAATTTGTAAGAAATCAAGCCATTCTCCAATTGATAAATGATCAAAGGATATGAACAGACAATTTTCAGATAATGAAATTGAAACTATTTCTACCCATATGAAAGGGTGTTCCAAATCACTATTGATTAGAAAAATGCAAATTAAGACAACTCTGAAATATCACTACACACCTGTCAGATTGGTTAAGATGACAGGAAAAAAATAATGATGAATGTTGGAGGGGATGTGGGAAAACTGGAACACTGATACATTGTTGGTGGAGTTGTGAACGAATCTAATCATTCTGGAGAGCAATCTGGAATTATGCCCAAAAAGTTATCAAACTGTTCATACCCTTTGATCTAGCAGTGTTACTACTAGGCTTATATCCCAAAGAAATACTAAAGAAGGAAAAGGGACCTGTATGTTTGTGGCAGCCCATTTTGTAGTGGCTAGAAACTGGAAAATGAATGGATGCTCATCAATTGGAGAATGGTTGGGTAAATTGTGGTATATAAATGTTATGGAATATTATTGTTCTGTAAGAAATGATCAGCAGGATGAATATAGAAAGTCTTGAAGAGACTTACAAGAACTGATACTGAGTGAAATGAGCAGAACCAGGAGATCATTATACACTTCAACAATAATACTGTATGAGGATGTATTCTGATGGAAGTAGATTTCTTTGACAAGAAAAGATATAACTCAGTTCCAGTTGATCAATGAAGGAGAGAAGTAGCTACACCCAGAGAAGGAACACTGGGAAATGAGTGTAAACTGTTTGCATTTTTGTTTTTCTTCCCAGGTTATTTTTACCTTCTGAATCCAATTCTTCCTGTGTAACAAGAGAACTGTTTGGTTCTGCACACATATATTGTATCTAGGATATACTATAACATATTTAACATGTATAAAACTGCCTGCCATCTAGGGGAGGAGGTAAAGTGAGGGAAAGAAAAAGTTGGAACAGAAGTGAGTGCAAGGGATAATGTTGTAAAAAATTACCCATGCATATGTTCTGTCAATAAAAAGTTATTTAAAAAACAAAACAAAACATGTATTAGACTACCTGCCATCTAGGGGAGAGGATGGGGAGGGAAGAGGGGAAAATCTGGAACAGGAGGTTTTGTAAGGGTCAGTGTTGAAAAATTACCCATGCATATGTTTTGTAAAAAGTTTTAATTTTAAAAAAAATTTTTTAAATAAAATCCTATCTTCTCCAGAAAAAAAAAATAGTCTTGGTTGGTTAGTTGGTTGGTTGGCTGTCTGTTGTTCTTCATTCTCAAAGAGGACCAAAATAATATCACCATGTTAGAGAGAGTTGAGTTACGGTATGTCCAAGTGTGGCTGATCAGACCAATATGAGCCCAGAATGCTCTGCCACAGGTTGGACACAAATAGTCCTTATGAACATTTGAGATGGCTTCTTTAACTTTGCACATCTCACATTTCTTCTGAGCTAATTCAATTGTGCTTTGTATTCTTGCCAAAAAGTTTATTTTATGAAGAACTCATATATGGCAAGATGGTCAAAAAAAGTATTACAAGGACACTCTCAAGGTCTCTCTTAAGAACTCCCATAATTGTATGACATGGGAGACATTAGCACAAGACAGCCCAGCATAATGTACCTTCATCAGAGAAGGTGTTGTGCTCTATGAGCAAAGCAGAATTGAATTAGCTCAGAAGAAATATGTAATTGTCTAGGTAAGAGGTGATATGGATCCAGATTAGGGTGATTGCTGTGTGGGTAGAAAGAAAAGTATATATTTAAAGAGATGTGGTAGAGATAGAAAGGACAAATTCTATCAGTTGCTCAGCAGCACAAGCAGAGAAGGCACATAGTAGGAATAATTTGAAGACAGGATTTAAGAAAACATGAGCCATAATAAGATGAGGGGGAAAGAAATTTGAGAGTAGATGGTGGTGTTGAGTTGAGATAGTTAACCAATTGTCATTTTGTTGAGAGTGGAGATTGAGAAGGAAGGAGAAAGCAACCAAAGCAGGGATAATGGTATTTTGTTTATAATTGAATCCTTCTATGCAAGTAGCACAATGTCTTATATCTACTATAGAAAGCACTTCATAATCATTGAATTGAATGAAATTAGTTGAATTGAACTGAATGGATATATTTAAACTCATAGTCACAATTGATGCATAATCAGGAATTATTATAAATCCTAGCCATGTGGAACATTTTTTTGTTATTGGAGAAACAAATGTCAGATGCTATTAATCCTAAGTAGAGGCTAAAATCAAACTAGTGTTGTTGGTTTTTATTCTCTTCCACAATAACTTTATCCTTGAAATAAAATAAATAAATAAAAATCCACTTTCTTTTTTTCTTTTCCCAAAAAATTAAATAGTCAGTGGCAAGAGGAAGACTTAAGCCTTGGTTCAGAGGTCTTTTCATTAAACCATTTGTTTCTAACTGGAATAAACTCTTTACTTTTCAAAGGCTTAGTCCTTGTTAAAACAGTACATCAATCCATATTGATTTATTATCATTTAATGGCATTAATCACATTAGCCATTATTATTCCTAGGATATTTCTCACCACATCAATGACTATATTCCTTTGGAAGTATAACCTAGATAAACATCTGACTGGCCAAGTCAATGATATCAGAGGCAGAGTGGAAAAGGAATTAGATTCTATTCCCTTCTGATCCAGTAGCAGGAATGCTTTCAATAGAGAGAAAAATTATGTGGATATGGCATTTGCAGTACTTTCCCTGAGAATTAAATAATTTATTCAGGTTTCAAACTGTTATAAAACTAATTCAAGTTGTGGAAAATAGCAGCTATAGACAAAGGTCAAAGAACCAAGGATTCAATAAAAGACCAAAAGGTAACCTCACTCTTATCTTCAAGGATAATATGGTGTAAATGCTAAGTGATACTGAAGGGAAAGAAGAAAAACAAAGAACATTTAGAAAGGGATTATGGGTATCTCTCACCTGTCCTTCAACCCATCATTCCAAGGGCTGCATCTCTATTTTTCCTAGTCACATTCCTTACAGCAAATCATTAACTAAATACTAATGATTTCTGTCTATACTGAGTGTGGCACAAGACAATGATATTGAGGAGACAAATGTAGAGAGGAAATAGTTGCGTTGCTCATGGGAATTGGACGAAGGTCACTGACTCCATCTGTTTTACCTGTTTTTTTTCTTTAAATATTTACTATTTTCCAATAACTTTTTTTCCTTTCCACAAACGCCTAGAAAAATCTGCTAATACTTATTGCTTCCTTTTCCTCATCTCTCTCTCTCTCTATTTAATCTTTCTTCTTTTTCTACTACTCAGCTAAAACAAAGTTCTGTAAATTTCAAGATGATCTCCTATCAAAAAACCCTGATTGTTTTCTAAAAAAAAATAAATAAATAAAAGCAACGGCTGTTTCTCAGACCTCCCTTTTTTTTTTAAACTCTCTGCAGCTTTTGCATGATTCTTCTTCTAAGGTTTTCATGACATTCAGTTCTTTGGGTTCTCCTCCCTGCCTGATCCATACTTCTCACTATCCTTTGCTAGATCATCATTCCTGGACTGCCCCTTCAGTGGCAATACACTTGGGCTCTATCTGGTGCCATTTTCTCTTCACTCTCTATACTATTTCTCTTGGTAAATCACTCCCAAATGTATTAATTCAGCCTTCATCTCTCCCTTAGATTCTAGTGTTACAACATAGCCCAATGTAAAGAACAGCAAACTTGGAATCAGAGGATCTGGGAATATATCCTGGTTCTGCTGCCTATTATTTGTGGGACTAAGAAAATCACTTCATTTCTCTGCGCCTCAGTTTCTCATTTATTAAAAATAAAAGGGTTAAATGGGCCCTTCCTGCTCTGAATCCATTATATCTATGATCACAAATGATCATAGACATTTCCAGTTGGATAGTCTATGAGCATCCAAGAGTCAACATGTCCAAAACAGAATTCATTATCTGTTTTCCTAGGCAGAGGGAGCAGCTAAGGTAGGATGGTGGATAGAGCACCAGGCCTGGAGTCCATTAGTATAAAAATACTAATCTTAGAGAAATGCAGATTGGCTAAGATAACAGAAAAAGATAACGACAAATATTGTAGAGGATGTGGGGAAATTGGACACAAATATATTGTTGATGGAATTTTGAACTGATCCAGCCATTTTGGAGAGCAGTTTGGAACTATACCCAAAAGGCTATAAAACTTGATGAGGGAACGGAGGCAAACAGGGTTAGGTGATTTACCCAGGGTCAGCCAGTTTTATAGCCTTTGATCCAGCAGTGTTACTACTGGGCTTATATCCCAAAGAGATCATAAAAGAGAGGAAAGGACCCACATGTGCAAAGATATTTGTATAGTTCTTTTTGTGGAGGCAAGAAATTGAAAATTGAGTAGATGCTCATCAATTGAAAGATGGCTGAATGAGTTATGACATATGAATGTAATGGAATATGAGTGTTCTATAAGAAATGATGAGCAGGTTGATTTCATGAACTGATGCTGATTGAAGTGAGCAGAATCAGGACAACATTATATATAATAACAACACTGTGCAATAATCAATAATGATAGATTTAGTTCAGCTCTACAGTACAGAGATCCAAAAGAATTCCAATAGATTTAGGATGGAAAATACCATCTGCAACCAGAGAAAGAAATATGGAGAATGAATGAAAATCAAAGCATCCTATTTTCACCTTTTTTGTTAAGTTTTGTTAGTTTTTTCTCATGGTTTTCCCCTTTTGTTCTGCTTTTTCTTTCACAGCATAACTAATATGAAAATGTTTTAAATGACTGTACATGTAAAAAAAAGAATACTAATCTTTTTGACTTCAAACCTGGCCTCGGATATGTGATCCTGGGTAAGTCACCTAATCTTTGCCTCCGTTTCCTCATCTCTAAAATGAGCTAAGTTGGACACAACTGAAAAAATGTCTGAACTACAACAAGCTAGTCAAAGGTGTCAAAGTCACCCTTGGGACAAAGCAAAGGTCCTAACAGCAAGGGGGTGGTGAACTAGATAAAAATATAAGTAGGAAATATTTAATTGAATAAACACAAATACAAAACAATATAAATAATGCTAACTTGTTTCCTAAGTCAGTATGTTGTCTCAGAGATCTATTTCTATTTGAGTTTGACATCACTGATCATCCCTTCTTCCTATCTTCCGTATTTCTGTTGAGTTAGTCAACCCCATTTGCAGCCTTAGTCATATTCAACTCTTTATTCTAGCTCATTTTCATATAACCAATGAGTAGTTGAATCTTATCAGTTTTACCTCCAAAAGATCTTTCTTATCTATGCTTCCTTCCACTCAACTTACATAGCCCAGTCCTTATCCCTTTTCAGCAAGATTATTAAAAGATTCTATTTTATCCTCTCCCCTCTTTTTAATCTGTCTTCCCTGCAGATGCCAAAGTGATACTCCTAGATACAAGATAATTGATATTCCTTTGCATGACACTGAAACGTTCTCTCTCCTTACCCTCTGCCTCTTTCTACCATAGCTCAAGTAGCATCAAGAAGTCTATCCTGAATGTCCCCAGTTATAAGAGCCATCCCCTCTCCCATAATCCCTTCCTAATGACTTTCTGCTTATTTTTTAATATTTAGAGTGGCACATCCTATATTTTAAATATACTGATTTATGGACACATTATTTCCTTTTACTTCTCCCCCCCCCCCCCAGTGGATTGTAAACTGAAGGAGGGTTTAATTTTTGTGTATCTGCAGTGGCTAACGATGCTTAGAACATGGTAAACTCTTCATTTTGTGCTATGCTTTGTATGTATATGTGTACACACATATATGTATGTATGTACACACATGGGTGTATATGTATATAATGTAAATAAATACATATATGCATGTATATGTACATATGTACATATACATGCATATATGTATTTATTTACTTGGTTTTGTTCTTTAAGACTAAATCTATTTTCTAAAATCCTTTTAATCCCTATTGGTAAATATACTTCTTAAATCAGAATGTGCTATAGTCTCTCTTTTCCCCTAAAAGTCAATTATTACTAGATCTCTTGGACTTTGTACTCAGGCAGTGGTTATTTCTCTCTAGTTAGGTGTTTTAGAATACACCCTGTTATCTTACAAGGAGATTGTTTTCTATGAGAAAAAAAAAAAGAGAGATAAGTTAGCATATTATATAAAATCTTTTATTACCCTCACCCTTGCCAAGCTTGGACTCGATCCACTGACCCTCAGTGTTTAATCATTCATTTTTGCCTACTGGCTTCCCTTAAGTCTCAACTAAAATATTGTACAGGAAACCTTTCCCAAATCCCCCTTAATTCTAGGGCCTTTCTTCTATTAATTATTTCCTGTTTATTCAAGTTTATAGTTTGTTTGTGGGCATTTATTTGCCTATCTTCCTCGTGAGGTCCTTGAGATCAGGAACTACCTTTTGCTTCTTTTTGTTATCCTAGAACTTAGCACAATGCCTGGAACATAGTAGGTGCTTAAAAGATATTTATTTAGTGACTGACTGACCCTTTCCTATAACCTATCACAAAACTGTAGCATAAGCTAAGGTAAAAATTACCCTCACTCCCACCTTTCTTCTCCATCAACTTGGCCCTCCCTTTTTTCAAAGTTCAACTAAAACCTCCTCTTCCAGAAATCTTACCCTGATTAACCCAGCTGATTCCTACATTCCTCTACTCTTTCTCCAAGTTTGTTGAATCAATCATAACACAAACTAGATACACAACAGCAAACTACTGTACGATCCCATTGTTTTGGGTTGATATTTTCTGTTCACAGTAATACAAGGATGGAGACTGGAAGATCTATTTCCTTTTTACATCTTCCCAACATGGTTTGCCATTATAAGACATTGATGGTTTCAACATGGGTGCTCTCTCCAACTGCAATGAGGCAAATCACAGTCCAACAGGTCTTCTCATCTGATGTGACTCTTGTCCACATTCTCCCACAAATTCGCCAGGGAAGAGAGGGGTGACATCTAACTGCCGGGGGCCTTCCTCTTAAGTTCTTGATATTGGATCAATACCAGTGGAACCTATGGGCCGGTACTTGACAAATGCCCTTTTATCTTTTTCTTGTGGACATTATTTCTCTGATGTTTTTATTTATTTATACTGCTTCTCTTTCAAAATTTCTTATCTGTGATGTGTTATATCTACTGGATCACAATAAGGACCTCGGGGGTTCACTAGTCCAATCCCCTTCATTCTACAGATGGGGACCCAAAGGTCCTTGGAAGGTGGACCTGCCCAAGGTCACATGACCAGCAAGCATCCAGATCCTCTGGATCCATAAGCAGTGTTCTGTCCACTATACCATGTGGATTCACTACAGTTATTTTTTGAGTTTCTCTTAAATTTTAGAAGTTCCATCAATATTGTTAAAGCCTGAAGGGCTCTTATAGTTCATCTCATCCAACACCTTCATCCTATACAGATGGGAAAAACTTGGAGTCTTGAGGAGTGAATGTCTTGGCTGGGTCACAAGGTTATTTGTGCCATTTACTAGCAAAACAAATGATGTATTAAGTGCATTACACATTTCCTTTTGGGAATAATGGAACCCATGAGTAGTGGAAGGCTCTCCCACTGAGGAAATGCCCTCTGCCAATGCAGATTATGGCAACTTGAAGCTTTTGAAAATTGTTTGAGCTGCCTCGACATACAAGTTCTTACAGTTAATTTTGTCACCGACAGAATATGAATATAAGTCAGGTGTTCCTGACTCCAAATTCAATATTCTACCCACTATGCAGGGCGGCCTTTCTAAGGAAAGCTCCAAGTTATAGAGCCATAAGTTATTATTTTTAATGACCTTGGAATAAATTAAAATGACCATGAATCAAACTTAATTTAATTTCTATTTTTAAGAAACTACCCACCACAAATTTACCTCAATCCTTTCTTTTGACTGTTTATGTCATAATTTTAAAAGTCAGTGCCTCTGGAAGATTTTCCTAACATTCTTAATAACATGGTATTTATAATATGCCATATTATGGCATTATAATATGTGTTCAATATTGAGTATTCTTCTTATTTTGTGGTTAAGAAATCCAAATTTGGTAGTGTCTGAAATGGGATTCAACCCCACGTTTTCCTGACCCCAGGTCCAGTTGTTGATGGTCTGTGAAATACTATTTCTCTCTGAACCTCAGTTTCCACATCTATAAAACAGAGATAATAATATTTGTACTGACTACCTCATAGAGTAATTGTGGGAAAGTATTTTGCAAACCATTAAGCTGCCATGTAGAGGCCTTGAGTCTATCAGTAAAATGGACTGATTAAGGGCACATACCTTTTCATGTCATTTACTAGCAAAAGAAATGTGTGTGTTTGTGTGTGTGTGTGTAATATATACATGTGTATATATGTATATACACACACATATATAGGTGTGTGTTTATCTATATTATATATAATACATAGGATGCATTGTAAGCCCCTTTTTGTTGGGGCAAAGGGGAGAGAGAGGAACAAGAATAGAACTGTGAATACTATAAGGATTTCCCAGCAAGTAAAGGCCCTCTGCCAAGGCAGATCATTCATTGCCTGACAACTTAAAGTTTTTGAAAATTGTTTGGGTCTCTAAGGTCAAAGTATGTAAGTCTTCAAAGGAAAAGAAGGAATTCAGGAAAATAAGTTTAAATTTTATTAATCTCAGACATGACCTTGGACAAAACATTTAACTTCTCAGTTTCCTAAAACTGAGATCTATAAAATGGGGATAATAATAGCACCTACTTTTCAGGGTTATTGTATCAAATGAGATGATTTTTTTTTAAAAGCAATTAGTACAGTACCTGACACATACTAGATGCTATGTAAGTGTTTATATCTTTTCCCCTTCCTTTCCTCATAAAGTGCTATACAAGTGTGACTATAAAAATTGGTATATCCAATAATCTCCCTTTCTCTCCCCTCATTACCAATAAATCCCTAATTCCCAAGCAGCTCCCAAAGACCCCTGCTGTAGTGTAACAATAATCACATTTGATGGGATGCTACCAGCCTCATCCAGCTTCCTGCTCAGTTAGGGAATGAAGGAACAGAAGGAGAAACAAAGATTTTTCTTTCTAGACCCAATTAAAAGCAGCAGAGCAGTGCTGTTTCCAATTAAAACCAAATGACCACTCCATACACACACACACACACACACACACACACACACACACACGATAAAGTCCAAGTTTCTAAGGGGCAAACATGGTTTATTATCAAGAGTTTTAAACAGTTTTAAATTTAGTTTAAATAGTTTTAAATCAAGTGGTGGGGTTGGAAAGGAATGGGTCTGCTCAATTGCCCTGCTGCCAGGCAGAGTTTCACCAGGGATAAACACTTTTATTTTTCCTTTAATTAAGAGGATTCCAGAGAATGTCCTGAGCTTCCCTCAGCAAATCCAATGCAGCATTTATCAACTTATCTGAGAGAACTTACCTTCAACTATTGCCCTTTTTTCCCCAACTAAGAACAAAAATATGCTTACTTCCACCTTTCTGTCCCTAAAGAAACCAACTAGAACCAGAGAAGTTAATGCTAATCCCCCTCCCTTTCTGCCTACTTTAAAGGATCTTTTAATCTCTATATTCTGGAGAGAAACACAGAGAGACAGACAGAGACAGAGAAAGAGAGAGACAGAGACAGAGAGACAGACAGAGAGACAGAGAGGAATTAAGCTGATCTCAATTCTCCTGTAACCTTTGGTTCCCAGGCTGCTGCTAAGAGAGCATTTCCATAGAGATGTCAAACTGGAAATCTCCTATAGGCTCTTTCAGAATTCACCAGGTTTGTGGAATCTTTGTGAACCTGATCTTGAAGACTTGTAGATTGATTTTCTGAACTGATTTCTGGATGTCTGCCTCTCTGCCCCCCTCCTCTTCCTTTGCCTGTGCCATATGGGTAGTCTGAATCTGTTTCATGTAGGAAGAATAGATGAACAATGGCTTGTGCTATAATAATGAAGCACAAAGATAGAATGCTGTTGCAAAATGGCAATAATCACAACTAAAGAGATGCTGTCCACCAGCCTCATCCTGCTTCTTCAATTAGGGGATATTGAAACAGGAGGAGAGGAAAAAGATCAGCTTTTCTTCTCATAAAAAGATGCCAGTGTTTATTTACATTGTTTGCCCCCAATTGAATTCTTCTATTGCATCATCATCTAAGATTTTATATGGGATTATAAACAAAAGTTCTAGTGGCCCCCAATACCCTTGTTATTTGTAAAGTGCTGGCAGAGAGATTTGTTAAAAAAAAAAAAAAAGTTTTGTTCCTTTTAAATAGAGATGAGACATTATACAAGTTTTGGATAAATTGTTGTTCTGGGGAAGACTGGACATTCAACTTGTTTTAATCAAACCCATAGGCAAACACAAATTTCCCACCAATAGAATACATAAGAAGATGCCATAATTCACATATGTTTTTAAATTTGCATAATTTAGACCTATGAAAGATAAAACCTAAGGCAAATGAGAGCTCAAGCAGGATAAGTAGTTTGAGAGTAGTGTTCTAAGCCTACCTCCCCTTGATCTTGGTATTGGAGAATCAAAGCATTACCCTATCTGAGAACCCTGTGGGTCCTTAATATTCTTGTTCCCTTTTCTTGCTATTATAGAAACTATACAGGACATCTTTTACAAACTGGCACTCACCTCTTATCATAAGAACCCTAACGGTCATAAACTATTAAAAAATGGGGTATTTGTGGATGAATTGTTGTAAGATTAATATTTTCCTATTAGAAGTATTTATGGTTTTATTATTTCTAGGGCTATTTTAATATTTTCTCATGATTGGGATTTAGTGATAGCTTAGAATTTTAAACTGTTTCCTAACCCAGTTTTTGTTGATGCTGGCTGGAAAAAATTTTGTCTCGTTCACTTTTCCTGGACTTTTTATATCTCATTTGCCTAATTTTAAGTATTTGGTATTCATTCATTGATATAGTTTTCCAATGTGACTATTTAAATTCTGTTTAAATTTTTGTTGTAAATTTTGCTTTGTTTTGTTCTCCAGTGGAATTTCCTCTCCTCTTTGATAATTTTACTTCATCTTTTTCTCTATTTTGAGGAGGTTATTGTAGCTTGTGTAAAATGCATTTCTATTTTGAGAGAGGTTTTGATATGATTTGTTTAAACTTTCCAATAACTCTATGTAATTTTTGCAATTTAGGGCTTATATGGGGAGATTATGTGATACAATAGATAGAGTGCCTGGTCTGGAGAAAGGAAGGCCTGAGTACATATTCAGCCTTAGATGCTTACTTTTTGTGTGATTGTGGTCAAGTTACTTGACTTGAGGAAACTGTTTTCTTAGTTTCCTCATCTATAGAATGAGCTAGAGAAGGAAATGGCAAATTGCACCAATGTCTTTGCTGAGAAAACCCCAAATTAGATCATGGAGAATTGGACATGACTGAAAACAACTAAACAATGTCATTATATGGTAGTAATGTTGAGACCTCAGGGAAAACATATATTCTTTACCAACTGTATTGTTCTGCATAAAGGAAGAAAGAAGATCCTTCTCACTTTAAAATTTCCATTTACATCTACTAATACAGAGAGTACAGTTGTTCCTAAGAAATTGGATGTAAGTAGACAATAGCTATGCAGAACAATGATATGCAACTATGATCTACATCTGCACATCACTAGTCTTGACTGATGACCATTGCCACAATTAGCCAAGGGAAGGCAAATACTAACAGAGATCTTCATCACACCATAATTTTTGCAAAGAAAGGCTCAATTTTTATTGACCCAGGAATATTTTCTCAAGCCATAAAATCAAAGAAAGGTAGCCTCCCCTTTGGAGACATGGTTCTAAGTTCACCAATTTGGGTCCATTGTGTCACTAGCTTAGGGGATCTGGCTTTGGTCTTATCTACAGTGAAAGTATCAGTAAAGATGCTGAGGCAGAAAACAGAAGCCCACAAAGGATCAAGTAAGGGATAGAACAGTGGGCAAATATATACCCTTTGTTAAGATAAAGGTCAAGGAACAAAGGCCATAATGATTTGATATATTAAAACCACCACCAAGACCTATCCAGAAAAGTAAACTAGACTCATTTTCTATTATGATTGTGTATTGGATGGCCATATGTTGGACTTATTCATGGAGAGAATGCAATCTTAGTCTTACTGAACCACAACTGAGAAATAATTACCAAAAAATCAGATCATCCTGGATCCCCAAATAGTAACCACAACATCTTAATCAGTTGTTTATGGATCTACCCCATATAGAATTCATAGTACCCTCTGCTCAGAAGTGATCCTTTCACTGAGAATATGGAATATCAGTCCTGAACAGAGGATTTCAAGTTACCTTTACATTTCAATCATTATTTTAGAGATAATTGAGGATTGTGATCTATGAATAGACTAGGAATTGGTGTACTGAGTGAGAAGGATTATACTTATTTGGGTAATATCCTAATAATCTTAAAGTTTCCAAAAGAAATTATTGGATTCAATGAAAAATGGGCACCTAGGAAAACAATTGCTGAAGGCCAGAGAAGACTAATATGAAAAAGAATCTCCTATCTTGAAAGCTATCTCCAAAGCCACGTAGATACTGAAGGAAGATGTAAAGATTGTGGTACCTGAGCCACAATCAAGTGAAAATTTGGCTGATACCTTGGGACTTCATGAAATGGCATGCTGGAAATATAAGTGAAACTCATTAATTAGAACCAACTTTCTTTACTTCAGTTGTCTATAGATATCTGACAGCAAAAGTAGGTGGCAGATAAATAATTGAAAGAAGTGATACGAACCAAGAAGTAAGGAAGTAACGTCAAAGGGCTTAAGTTTCAATAACTTAAAGGTTGCTGTTGAGATAATGTCAAAAGTTAGTTCTGTAGAATGGAGTTTCAGCCTGGACTGTGAATGATCTCACACATACTACCAGGAAGTCAGTATATGATCATGAAAGAACATATAGTACTATAAGATGACTTTAGATATATAGGTCAAAAGAGGACCTTCAGACTTACTGAACCAAGATGGTTTGTTACTGTTCAATGATTTTTTTCAATTGCGTCCAATTCTTCATGACCCAATCTGGGATCATCTTGGCAAAGATACTGGAGCGGTTTGCCATTTCCTTCTCCATTTCATTTTACAGATGTGCAACTGAGGCAAAAAGGGTTAAAGGACTTTCCCAGAATCACACAACTAGACCAGATTTGAACTCAGAAAGATGATTCTTCCCAGTCCCAGTCTGGTGCTCTAACCACTACACCATCTAGCTGCCCAAGATGGTAGCAGATATTTTTAAGTGTGAAACTTCTGCTTAATACGTGCAAAGAAAAATATTGTCAGGCTAGGCTATATATCTGGAGAAGATAAACACTAGCAAAACTTTGGAACTTGACTATCAATTCTTATTGCTTAAAGAAAATAATAAGAATGTCAGCTATATCTTAGCAATTCCTGATCATTTCAAAAGATATGAAGGTTCTTCAAGAGCTGGAGATCACCCACTGTTACTAAAATATAGTGGGAGAATTATTTCTCAGGGTATGGAATCCCTACCAGAATTCATTCTTATTAGAGCAAACCACTCAAGGAAGTGTCACCTTTGTCAGGTATCAAGACGTCTAGGAACACACATTCCTATACACAAGGAGGGATAGCAAGATGATGAAGTAGATAGAGCACCAGACTTGGAATCATCGAGAGATGAGTTCAGATTCATCATCAGATATTTACTAGCTGTGTGACTCTGGAAAATCTCTTATCCCTGTTTGCCTCAGTGTGTTCATCTAGGCTTGTAAAGGAAATGGCAAAAAAAAAAAAAAAAAAAAAAACTCCAGAATCTTAGCCTAGAAAACCCCAAACTCACAAAGAATTGGAAACAATTGAAAATAACTGAATAACATACACAAGTAGAATCACTCATAGCCTTAGCATTTCAACTGTATGCTGTTGAACATGTTAGAAAATTTGAGATCAGAACAGAAATTTCACTAGAGTCAACATAGGGCAAGGCACTGTCCCTTTAAGGTATTATCCTTTCTTGTGGAGGAGGCTGTTGCTGAATTGTCTGTTTTTGTCAGAATTCTAAACCTGTTACCATAGTACATAGTGGCTCTGATTCAAGAGCTGAGGCAGTCATTCATGTTGATTATGAAATGAAAAACCAGATTTCACAATCTCAAACTCCTTTGACACTCGAAGTGATGGATACTAGAGTAAACTAGAGTTTAGGAGTAAATTTCCAGATGAACCAAAAAATATGTTGGAAGCAAACGCTTCTATGACTGAGCTGTCTGGGATTTTGAAATTTACAAAATGCATTTTATCTTTTAAAGCAGTTCCTTTTGACAAGTAGTCAAATCACATATACACAAATCCAGAAACATAAACACACAAACTCGGTCCATGTGTGACTAGGCAACAAGTTATGTATGTCTACTTTTACTAATTCTCCAATGGTGAAAAGCAGGGGTAGTTTGATAGTGCAGTGGATAGAGTCCCAGCCTGGAGAACCGAGGACCTGAGTTCAAATATGGCCTCAGATACTTAATACTTAATATCTGTGTGACTCTAGGCAAGTCACTTAACCCCAAATGGCTTGCCAAAAAAAAATAACAATAACTCAATTGGGAAAAAAAAAAGTTCAGTGTCAGGAAACCTGTTTTCCAATCTGCCTCTGGCATTTAATAGCTAGAGATTTGCTGGCAAGTCAATCTCTCTCCTAGTCTTATCTATAAAATGGGAACAATCATCCTTATACTCCCAGCCTTGTTCATTAGATGGAAAAGTATCCTAAAGGGACAGGAACTGGACTTGTGATTTCATTCACATTGGGAATTCCTCTGCCAATGCAGATTAACACCTTCTTTGCAACTTGTATTCTTTAGATAGATACACTGAGTTCCTGAGTTACTTAGTTGGGATTAAACAGTCAGTATGTCTCAAGTTTAGTTTTCTACCCACTACACCATCCTGTTTGTTATTGTTGTTTGATTCTTTGTGACTCCTTTTGGGATTTTCTTGCCATTTCCTTCTCCAGATCACTTTACATCTGGGGAAATTGAGGCAAACAGTGATTTTTTTTTTTTTTTGCTTCAGTCACACAGCTTGAACTCAGGAAGATGAATCTTTCTGCCTACTATTCACCTTGCCACCTAGCTATCTACGCTATGCTATTTCTCTCAAAACCAAAGCAAGCAAACAGCTCATTTTCCCTTCTATCAGGAAACCTGACCCTCCCACTGGTCCCCATCAGCAGACCAGAAAAGACCTGGGGATTCTGGTTTGCTATTACCTCAGTCACAATGGAAGAGCCTGGAGTGTCATATACCCAGCCATCCTGGCAAGTGGTAAGAGGGATGTGGCTTCTATTGCCAGTAAAATTGGCTAAAGGGTCCATGCAGCTGAGGGCTGTTTGGTTCCAGTCCACATCATATCTCCGGCACTGGCTGGTAAAAGTATCTCCCGGTATGCCCCGACCCGGCACTGTGTAATTCAGCTCCTCTTCCAAACTCCAGCCACATCGCTTGCTTAACTCTGAAACACCAGGACTGAAGCAGCGGTGATCCGGAGTGAAGCCCAAGAAGACAATTCCCACATAAATGGGTGCAAAAGTAGCCGAGAGCAGACATAGGAAAAAAAAGGCTTGTTTCTGGAATAAATCAAATTCCCCAACGTGTTCTAAAATGTCATCTAAAGTTGGCATAACTGGACCAGGCAATAACTTTCAGACAACTAATAAACTTCATTGCTAGATGTGCTCCAAACTGCAGAGTCTAAATTAACAGCATCGAATAATCTATTAGTAGTTGATTCAGATTGCACCATTTCAAAATAAGTTCAGGCATGATAAACATGGAACACAACCAAGCAGAAATAATCTTTCACCTCCTTGTGACTCTTTCAGGGCAAGGGTGGGGAAAGGGGAGGCTGGAGACTAACAGTGGGCTGGATTGTTTGTTTTACTGGGGGAAAAGTCAATAAGGTAGAGACATTAAAAAAACTCCATGTCACCCTGACAGCTAACGGAAAAATCAATCCTCAAATCACTTCAAAAGTGCTGAAGACATTATCTCTTTGGATATTTTTCTTTATTACCCAGACATACCAAAGGCCACTAATTATCAAAGACTATTCTTTTATCTAGCCACAGGCTCTTTGCCAAAATTTCTAATCAGTTCGACATTCACTCTTGGGGCCCCCTTATTCATGGTAGGGTGAAAAGACCATTAGAGTTAGAAAATCTGAGTTCAAATTTCAACTTAACTCCTTATTTTATATATATATATATATATATATATATATATATATATATATATATATGTATGTATGTATGCTTGTATGACCTTGAGCCCATTAATCTCCCTGGCCCTGAGTTTCCCCATCTGTAAAATAAGATTTGCCTAAATTGTCTCTGAAGACCCTTCTAGCTCAATCTGTGATTTCTATCATTCCATGTTTATCTGCTAGGGAATTTGTAAGAAGAGAAGCTAATATATGGTATGAACTTAGATCTAAATCCCCTCCTCCAAATTGCCTCCTTCCAAGAGCCTCCATCAGTAGTCAGTTCACAGTTGATCAGTACTTAATATGTATGAGGCACTATGTAAAGAGCTGGGAATACAAAGAAAGGCAAAATCAGCCCCAATTCTTAAGGAGTCCCTTAGGAGAAGAGGTGATTTGCAAATAGCTCTGCACATACAAGATATCTACAGAGTAAATTGAAGGTAAATGCAGACCCATTAAGGGAAGGGATGAAGGCAGGACTGTTTCAAAAGGTAGGATTTGATCTGACTCTTGAAGTAAGCCAGGAAAACCAGGAGACCATTCCATGTGTCAGAAACAGTCAGTGAAAAGTTGGTGAATAGAGAGTGTTCTTGATAGACCAGCAAAAAAAAAAAAAAAAAAGCCAATGGCACTGGATCATAGAGGGAGTAAAGGTAAGAATTCAGGAAAGGTGGGAAGTGAATAGGTGGACTACAATAACCCCACCTAAACCTTTACAGAATATTAGAATACTACATATTAATTACACAATAAAAATTACATAATAATAATGCATTTAAATAATTAATTATTAAATATTAATAATTAATTAATTTTAAATATTAATTTAATATTTAACTTATTTATATTAAATTTTAATATTAAAACTTTGAAGAAGCTTTAGAAATAATCCACTTATCTCCATTGGACAAGGAAAACTCCTGAGGTCCAGGTAAGTGAAGTGCTTGAGTTCTCAGGGTAAGAAACTGGGCAGCCTGTTGCTAGGTTATTCTGCCTTTTACATTTACAATTGTCCTAAAAGCCTTTGCTCAAAAATAAGATTCCTTTAGAATTGGATCATAGCCAAAAGGCTACTAATCTGTGCACATCCTTTGATCCAAAGGTGTCTCTCTGGATTTGATCATAAAAAAGGGAAAAGGACCAGTATGTGCAAAAATGTTTGTGGCAGCCCTTTTTGTAGTGGCCAGAAACTGGAAACTGAGTGGATGCCCATCAACTGGAGAATGGCTGAATAAATTGTGGTATAAGAATATTATGGAATATTATTGTTCTGTAAGAAATGATCAGCAGGATAATTTTAGAGAAGCCTGGAGAGACTTATATGAACTGATGCTAAGTGAAGTGAGCAGAACCAGGAGGTCATTATACAAAGCAACAACAAGACTTACGATGATCAATTCTGACGGACATGACTCTCTTCAACAATGAGATGATTCAGGCTAGTTCCAGTGGTTTTGTGATGGAGAGAGCCATTTGCACCCAGGGAGGACTGTGGGGACTAAGTATGGATCAGTGCATAGTATTTTCATCTTTTTTGTTATTTGCTTGCATTTTGTTTTCTTTCTCATTTTTTCCTTTTTGATCTGATTTTTCTTGTGCAGCATGATAATTGTGGAAATATGTATAAAATTGCATATGTTTAACATATATAGGATTGCTTGCCATCTAGGGGAAGAGGTGAGAGAAAAAGAGGGAGAAAAAAGTTTTGAAACAAAGTTTTACAAGGGTGAATGTTAAAAACTATGCATATGCTTTGAAAATTAAAAAGCTTTATTTTTTAAAAATTGGATCATAGACTTGAATTAATCAATAAACATTTATTAAGCTCCTATTATGTGCCTGGCACTGTGCTAAGCACTAGAAATACAAAAAGTGGCTAAAGACAATTTCTGCCCTCAACCAGCTTACAAACTAATGAATGCCAACATGCAAGCAAGTATATCCAAAGTAAACTATATTCAGGATTAATATAAAATAATTACCTGAGGAAAGGCGTTGGAATTAATAGGGTTTGGGAAAGACTTCCCATGGAAGGTAAATTTTTAATTGAGATTTGAAGGAATCCAGAGAAGTCAATGATTGGAGCAGAGAAAGAAGAGTATTGTAGGAATGAGGGACAGCCAGAGAAAATGCTCAGAGCCAAGAAATATAATCACGGTTTACCCATGATTTTAATGTCACTGGATGGACGTGTATGGGTAAGGAAGTAAGGCATGAAAAGTTGATGGGGAGCTTTAAATGACAGAAAATTTTACATTTGATTCTAGAGGTGATCGGGAGCCACTGTAATTTTCTCTGAGGGGAGAGGAGATCAAATGATGAGACTTGAACTTTAGGAAAATTTGCTGACTACATGAAAAATGGATTGTACTGGGTAGATTTGAGGCACGCAGACCACAGTCAAGCCATTGTTAGGGATGGGGCAATAACTGGCCACACTAAAGGGGGTGGGGGTAGTATTAGGGGAGAGAAAACATATTTGGAGATATTGCCAAGGTGAAATGGACTAGCTGTATTTGGATATATTGGATGAGAGATAAAGAGAAGTCCAAAATGAGACAGCTAGTAGGAATTTATCTGGACCAGGAGTTCTTAACTTGGAAATCTGTGAGCTTGTTTTTAAAAAAATATTTCAATTACTATATTTCAATATGATTGGTTTTCTTTGCAATCCTGTATATTTTATTTTATCCATTTAAAAACATTATTTTGAGAAATTCTCCAGGCTGCCAAAAGAATCCATGACAGAGAAAAGATTAAGAATCCCTGATCTAGTCTAATCCCCTAATTGTACAGATAAGTACACAGGTACATCTGTTGATTCTAAGTATTTTGTGATCATTCATATCTAGGCTATATTGATTGAAGGACACTGTTTCATTGATTTGTCTTTGATCTCTCCAGCTTCTGATCACTTTAATGTATAGTAGCTTCAGTGTTCCCAAGAGATGAAGTATTTAGGTTTCTAATGTTTGTCAGTAGCATAAAGAATGTCCTGCCTCTGGGCTCATTGATGGTGTGATGAAAGCTATCCAAAAGTGTAACTGCTGATGAGTGGTAGAACCGGATTTCACAAGAAGAGTGGACACCAACCTCTACTACCTCATTTTTGTCCAGACCTGTGCTTTCATTCCCATAGGGCAAACTAGGAGGCCACAAGTACTTATTAATCACTTGCTGGGCCAGGCAGGCCAGGCACTGAGTTATGTGCTGAGAGATCAGTTCCTGTCCTCAAAGGGCTTATATTTTAATGAAGAAAGACCAAAAAGAGCAGTCCAAAAAGTCAGAAATACCTGGAAAGGAAGGACTACCTGAGCCCTTCCCAAAATGGAAGCCCTTGAGAGGAATTCACCAGTGAGGGAAGAGGGCCAACGTGGCAGAGAGATGTTCCATTGTGAAAAAAGCCAAAGTGGGCAGATGTATGAATGTTCCAGGTAAAGGGGCCCAAGGTGCCTCAGGAGGTTTTAGGTGAGTCTGCAGCTAAAGCTTGGGCTGTTAAGTCCTGAAAATCTCTCCCATAACTGATCCAAAACTATTCTGCAATTTAAAAGAACTACCTGGAGTCCTAAGTTAATTATTCAGTCAATGAGCATTTATTTAAGCTTTTTGTGTACCCCACACAGTTATAAGTGTCTTCCTCCATTACAATATAAGCCTCTTGAGGACAGGGAGCATCTTTTTTTTTGCTTATATTTATATCTCTTCCTCTTAAACAGTGCCTGACCTATTTATCTATACTGTTAGATTGAGTTATTTTGTAGTAATATAATGATTTAAGATTGTTAAGAATTCACACAATCTATGTGTTAGCTTTGTAAATTGCTCCATTAAGAGAGAGACTCCACAACTAAGGCAGGGGATCATTGTATGTGTTGTCACAATCAGATTGTGTTCCTTGGTTTTACTAAATTGACCTTTTTCTTTTTGTTTTTAATTCTTTGATAGAAGGCATGAGTCAAGGGAAATAAAAGGCAGGAAGTATTATGATAAAGAATAAAGATGATATAAAAATATGAGATAATCTTTTTTTTAAGAAACAAGCCACATATCCAGAGTCATTATTAGAACAGAATGACTGGAGTTCTGTTCCATAAGGACAAAATTGAGAAGGTGCTGAAAGCACTTGTTATCCTTTGAGTATCTTAGAAACAATTGAACATAGAATCTTGTTTTTTTCCTGTGCATCTAGATCTGGATATTTCTTTGTGTGTGGAATATCAGGTAAGGAATCATCTCTGCCTGGAGTTTTGGATGGAGGTGGGAAATTTTTCACCAATCCTAACACTAATATAGATTGATAATTATTATGTAGATTTAGAGAATTATCTGGGTCACTAAGAGATTAAGTGTCTTGAACAGAATCAAACAGTATATATGAGACCAAATTAGAATTAGGTTCTTCATAACAGATTTACATATCACTGATTTACAAACTTCAGTTTTATTAGGTACATACTATTCTATACATAAATTTTCTCCAGTGGCTCCGTCATCATCAAAACTCTTCATAATCTTCTTGCTATTTAGTCATTTTCCATTTGCATCCTACTTTTCATGATCCCAGTTGGAGTCTTCTTGGCAAAGAAACAGGAGTGGTTTGCCAATTTCTTCTCCAGCTCATTTGACAGATGAGGAAACTGAGGCACAGTGATATGACTTGCCCAGGGTCACACAGCTAGTGTCTAAGGCCAGATTTGAACTCAGTGAGATGATTAAGCCTGACTCCAGGCCTGGTGCTTAATCTGCTGCACCCCCTAATATCCTGCAATTTTTGCAGTTTTTTTCATCATACTTCTTAACATATATTCTTCAATTCCATGACAACTTCTGGCTGTTCCATAAACAAGACATTCCATCTTTCCTTTCTGGGTATTTTCTCTGACTATTCCGTATGCCTGGAAGACTCTCTCCTTCCTCAGTTCCACTTATTGAGTTCCCTACCTTTTTTTTCTCAATTAAAATCCTATCTTTTATAGGAACTTTTCAACTCTCTCTAAATTCTAGTGGCTCCTCTCCCTTAATATTTATCCTATAGACAGCTTGTTTGTATATATTTGTTTGCATATTTTCTCTTCCCTCCCTTCCTCTGTTGGATTGTCAGCTCTTTAAGGTAAAGGACTATGTCTTAAGGACACTTTTATATGTCCTCAAGCTTAGCATAGTAGACAGTAAGCATTTAATAAATATTGCTTGTTTCTTTTCAGGTTCTGATTAGCCACTACCTTAATAAGCCAGTACAGGAGACAGACTCAGAGTGAGCTCATACTCCACCATCAGATAATGGAGATGTATGTGTTACAATTCAACTAGTGATATTTTTTCTTGTCTCTTATTCTTCTACCCATTTGTTGAATACAACAAAAAGGAAGATGTCCCTGTTGATCACCCAGGGAAGATAGGTATATTTGTAATAACAAAAGATGTTTATCACTTGTTATAAAAGAAAGAATATGTTCTTGTTAGCATAACTATTCATATCAGATAAAAGGTACTTGATAACCTGCTAAACAGACTTCTTTGGGCTACCAAAGTTCTTCTGTGTATAATAAACCTTTTGGTAACAATTAGTCATTGTTCAGTTATTTTTTTCCAGTTGTGTCCAGCTGTTTGTGACCCACTTTGAGGTTTTCTTTGCAAAGACACTGGAATGGTTTGCCATTTTCTTCTCAGTTTCCTCATCTGTCAAATGAGCCAGAGAAGGAAATGGCAAACAACTTTAATATCTTTGCACCCTGTTGCTTCAGTTTCCTCATCTGTCAAATGAACCAAAAGCACAGGGTGTCCAGGATCACATAGCGAGTGTCCAAACTCAGTTTTTCTAACTCCAGACCCAGCACCCTATTCACTCACTGTGTCACCTCCTGTCCCTTCAGCAATTAGAGGAGCAAGGATATACTCAAAGAAGAAAACAATCATTTTTTAAGCATTTTGTGCCAGACCCTGAGCTAGGTGCTTTATAAAAAATTCATTTGATACAATGACCTTACAATAATCTTTAAGGGAAGGGCTGTTATTATCCCCAATTTTTTCTGAGGCAAAAGTTAAGTGACTTGCCCAGCATCACACAGTACCTAACTGAGGCAGTAAATGTCCCAGGTTATACTGTTACAGGTACAGCATTATATCCACTGCATCATCAGTTCATTTTATATTCTAAGGTAACACTTAGTCAAATGCTGAATATAGGACAAAATGGAGTTCTATCAGCTCTCTAAAAACCACTCTCAGCTCCCCATGATCCCCCTTTGACATATGGTGCTCCTGGCAGTATCGTGCTTCCCATAATCACAAAATCACATAAATCTCTAATCAGGAAAGACTTTTAAGGATCATAGACTCAGAGGACCTTGGGCAAAGGTGCACCAGAGTCAGTTTTCTGCAAACATTGCATATCAGGGCTTGATTTATTGTTTTGTTGATTAGGTTAATGGAAAAAAATTGCTAATTGTGCAAATTGAATTTACAAGTAGGTCAAGTACTGTTTTTTTTTTTCTTTTATTTTTAGGAGAGCCAGTTGTTAAACTTTTATAAGCAACACATAGGCCTCAGGGTTATATAGTGTAACCCCCTCATTGGGAAACTAAAGCCAGAAGTCACACAGGTAGATAGAGACAACATGGGAATCCAAATTCTACAATCCCCTCAATTTTAGATTTAGAAAACGAGGTTCAGAAAGTTTAAAATGTCAGGCCAGGACTAATAAGCCAGTACTTCTGCTTAGTTTTACTACAGTGACCTTCTGATTACAAATCATAGTCCTTTCTTTAGCTGGCAATAAAAAAAAGATGAGCCTGAGAATATTTAGACATTAGTCACCAGCTCTCTCTGTATTTGATACAGAATGCCAGAAGATGTGAAAGGAAGGAGCTCCAAAAAGTTATCAAACTGTGCATACCCTTTGATCCAGCAGTGTTACTACTGGGATTATATCCCAAAGAGATTATAAAGAAGGGAAAGGGACCTGTATGTGCACAAATGTTTGTGGCAGCCCTTTTTGTAGTGGCTAGAAACTGGAAACTGAATGGATATCCATCAGTTGGGGAATGGCTGAATAAATTGTGGTATATGAAAATTATGGAATATTACTGTTCTGTAAGAAATGACCAACAGGATGATTTCAGAAAGGCCTGGAGAGACTTACACGAACTGATGCTGAGTGAAATGAGCAGGACCAGGAGATCATTATATACTTCAACAACAATACTAGATGATGACCAGTTCTGATGGACCTGGCCATCCTCAGCAACGAGATCAACCAAATCATTTCTAATGGAGCAGTAAAACTGAACTAGCTATGCCCAGAAAAAGAACTCTGGGAGATGACTAAAAACCATTACATTGAATTCCCAATCCCTATATTTATGCACACCTGCATTTTTGATTTCCTTCACAAGCTAATTGTACAATAATTCAGAGTCTGATTCTTTTTGTACAGCAAAATAATGTTTTGGTCATGTATACTTATTGTGTATCTAAGTTATATTTTAATATATTTAACATCTACTGGTCATCCTGCCATCTAGGGGAGGGGGTGGGGGGGTAAGAGGTGAAAAATTGGAACCAAGAGGTTTGGCAATTGTTAATGCTGTAAAGTTACCCATGTATATATCCTGTAAATAAAAGGCTATTAAATTAAAAAAAAAAAAAAAAAAGAAAGGAAGGAGCTCAGGAGCATGGAGGTACTTCCAGAGATGGCCCTTACAGTTGCACACAGTACCGAAGGAATATAGCTTCTAGGGAAATATAGCAGTGATTTGGGGGGCTTCTGTTCTGGCAATCTGATTCCAAAGTCTCTGGCTTTGACCGTCCACCCCTCCCATCCAACCCAAGAATGCTATTGTTCTGATAATCTGTCCAATTCTGGAGACCACTCCTCAATTCATTGCTGAGTGATAATCTGGTCAGTGTTAATCTGGTCAGCGAGAACCAACTGCTGGAGACCACTCCTCTGGGCCATAGAATTCACATGTCAATGATAGAAAGTTGGATAAATGTGTCTCCTTGCTTCTGTTTCTCTAATTTCTTTTGGAAGTTAGCCTGCTTGTAATTGGCATTACAATTACAATAAACTTTGCCCCTTGACAAGGAAATAGGTTCAAGCCTGCAAATTCTTTTGAGACACCTCGTGACACCGGTCTGTGACTCCAAACTTTTGGGGTCCCCTTCCCAGCCTCAACATTTGGTAGCCCAGTATGGAGAGAATCTGGCCTCCCCTGGCTTGATTCCCTCCTTATCAAGGTAAGCCCCTCATTTTTTTCTCCCACAATCACCTAGAGGGACACCCCAAATCACTGGGAGAAGGCTCATCTGGGTCATCATGAGCTCCACGCTTAGCAAGTTTTCCTTGACTGGGAAATACTCGCAATTTTTGGCAAAGTTAACCTTGACACCCTTTCACCTTCTCTGGGACCCCAGAGAGCATGGAAGTACTATAGAATAGCTTTTGGAAAATTTTCATGGTTTTTGGCAAAGATGGAACAGTCTTCTTTCATGTCATTTTGTTTGTGTCTGCTTCTCCATGCACAATGTCTGTGTTGTGTTTGTTCTGTGAGCTAGATTTTGTTACCTGGAAAGATTTAAAACATAAACCAAGGGAAAAAAAAAACAAAAAAAAAAAAAAAACCTTCTATGCTGTAGTTAGAATGCTGGGAAATGTTCTTTAAAAGTCTAACTTTTTTTTTCTGTGGACTTCAGCTCTGGCCAAGCTTGGGGCTACACAAAAAAGTTGGCTACTTAAAATTAAAATAACATTTTAGATTCTTAAAATTTTGAAAGCAATGATTAAGAAATTTGGCAATTAGTAATTTTTAGATTGCAAGGAAAATTCCTGGAACATTGAGAATCATTCCAGGAATTTACACCATTCTAGAAGAAAAAGGAAAAACAAATCAAGTAAATAGCAACTTTTTGCTAGCCCTTCCTTGACTCCTATTTTGTTGGAAGTCCCCCTTCTACTCCTTTGGGAAAGCACCCCACAAGGTTTTAAGGGACCCTCTCCACAGAGTGGTCCTGACTATATCTCAGTTGTGGGGATTGCTAGCAAGATCAATAAAGCCCTAGTCCCTCTGTTTACTAACACTTTTCACCTCAGATCAGATTAAAACTCAAATTCTGCCTCACCTATGGAAATCAGGGAAGCAGCCATGGAGACCCCACAAGGTTAACCCAGCTTGGGGGAAATGGGGATAGAGTGGGGGTCAGGTTCCATGGTCAGCATTCCCTGAATCCTGGCACCTGAAACTACCATCAAAGGGATATCCTGACACCGGTCACCCCAGCTCTCAGCCAGTCTTGTCCAGGAACTGCCTGGGAAAAATTCGAGTACCCCTGGAACCTCCCAGCATGGTAGTATGAGGTGAAAAAGCTGTCAGCCTCTGCATTTGGTAAGACCACCAATCTCTATCTCTATTGTGGATATGTATTAGCTATGTAATTTATGGCAAATTGTTTTATCTTTGCCCAGTTTTCTGATTTGTAAAGAGAAATAATAATTGTTGCTGTGAAGACCATATGATTGCAAAAGTGCTTAACATAAAACATGTTATATGAATTTTAACTACTTTATTGCATATAATTGCTTCATATTTGATAACTTTGTGGGGGTTTTTTTTCAAATGTGACCAACAGATAAATGATTTCTATGTATGTGTAAAGTAATTTGGAAATTTATCTGATGATAGTAAAAGCAATTTTAAAGGAGTTCTAATTAAAGCCCACTAAAGGGATATGTCAATTGTAATCTATTTGCACAGATAGTGTTAACAGAAGAGTTTTGGAACTTTAGGAAAACAGAAAAGCAGTTTACTTTAAAAACTCTAGCTATCTAGAGTCAGACTTCTGAGGGCCCTGTCAGTAAAAATTGGCACCACAAAAAGAGAAATGATTTGTGTAGATTGGAAAATAACCAAATTGCAATTCAGTTTGTCTAGAACATTTAATCAGAATCTAGGCAATCTCATTAACTAAAGCTGTCATTGTAAAATCTGTTCTATCTCAATTTTAATCTTGTTTTCTCCCTAAAACAAAAGGGAAACTCATTTAAGGGAACAGAAAATTACAACTAAGACTATTTGGCACTTACTTAGGAAAATTCTAAAATTGTTAACTAAGTTACTTGGAATTATTGTCATCCTGTTAAACCTTATCAGTTTACCTCCAAGTACGAGGTGTTCAACTCCTTTCCCTCTTCAGAGTGGGGGGAGGTATCAAACAGCACAGCCCACAAAAACACAAAGAATAGTTGAGGGAGGCAACTGCAAGCTCAGCTCCTCCCTTGGGATCTCTGTCAACCTCCCTTAATTTATAAGCTTGCCAGTTTTCTTGAAACTGTCAGGATAAGCAAGGTTATCAGCCCTGAGAAATGAGCCTGTCTAGAATTTATAATTTCTCAACAAGAAATGCTTTTATTAAGAATCTATAAGCTTTTTTAATGATTGATCCTTTGTACCAGGATAAGTTTAAACATATAAAACATATAAAACATGATAAACAGAGTCTCCTATGGGTTTAAGTCCTGGTAAACTTTTAAAATAAGCTATCTAGCCCTAAACTGTGATTGGTAGAATTTGTTGTTAGAGATAAAATCTCTTGAGACTGTAACTGATATCCTTTTGAGTCCTGAATTTGATTGCCTGATCATTAAGTCAGTAGCCTACCATTTAAGAGAGAAATGTCATAAATTACTCAGAAAATGCCTTACTGAAATGTAAGGAGGACGACTTCTCTGGGCAAGAGTTAGGAAGATGACCTTAGCCTCTGCTTAAGGTGGGAACCTTCTGACTCAGTTTCCCAGTTTTGTTTCTTTGCTTCCCACCTGATTATTCCTGAATCTGGCTACAAGATGGAGTTATTACTATATGATCAGTTGCCAAACAGATCTAACTAAGGATGTCTTATCCTGTCATGTATGTGCTCTCAGGCTGAAGTCTGAAGGACCTGATTTGATGCTATTATAATTAAGTCCCTGCTTTTTCCTTTTATAACAAATTTCTATATTCATAGTAAATGGTCAGTAGAAGTCATGAGCCCAATACAAGTATTCCAGGGGACACAATGGTTTTCCATTCTAGATCTTAAAGATGCTTTCCTTGGTATACCATTGCATAAAGATTCACAATTTCTTTTTGCCTTTGAAGGGACAAATTCAGAGGAACAAGAACCCCTCACCAATGCATATGGCCAATATGTAGATGGTATCTTGATCTGCAGGCCCACCTGAGAGGCTTCTCTGGCCGCAGCCATACAAACCCTTAACTTCCAACCCCCCTTCCCACCGCAGGGCTATGAAGTGTCTTTGTTTAAAGGTTCTCACAATTTTATCAGTCTGATTAGGGCCCTGAAAGTTTAAGCCCCAGCCATAGCCGTACCTAAAGCCTTACTATATGGTGATGAAAGGCAGGGCCAGGCCCTAAAGACCTTGACTTATCCCAGACTAGGACCCATTGCCTGTTTCTCAAAGAAACGTCTCAGTATCCTTAGGGTAGCCCTCTTGCCTGTGATTGCCAGAGCCCTTCTAATTGAGGAAGCCTCTAAACTCACCCTAGGTCAGCCATTAGAGATTTTAACTCCCAGATCATTTTGGAAACCAAAGAGCATCAGTGGGAGGTTCATAGCAGATTTTCCTGCTAGATACCCCTGACTTGACTCTCCTAGTGTGCCATACCCTTAACCTGCCTCTCTGCTCCTTGAGAGCACTCAATCAGGCGACGTTACAACCCAGATGGTGAATGCTTTACAGATGGGTCTAATTTTCTTGAAAATGGAGAAAGGAAGACAGGTTATTCTGTGGTGAGCCTCAATAGCACCTTAGAGCCTAAGTCACAAGCTGAACTCATTGTCCTTACTAGGACCTCCGGAACTGGGGAAAGGAATGAGAGTGAACATCTATACTGACTCCAATAGGCTTTTCATATTTTGCACATTCATGGAATTATATGGAAAGAAAAGGGACTTTTGACAGCAAAAAAGAAAAAAAATCTACTAAACATGCAAGAGAAACAGGCTTGCAGATTCAGCTGCCTGTGCTGCTGCCCATTTGGCCCTGACCATGGTACCTTTACTTCCCCAGGTCAGAAGAAAGGGGATACACCCTTTCTCCCAATAGTCTCAAACAAGTACCTGAAGGCCAGTTTCTAATCCCAGAGGCAAACCAGTGGGAACTTCTTTCAGGTCTGCTCAATTCTTTGCAGAGCAACAATGGCCCAGCCTTCACTTCTCAAATAACTCAAAAGGTGACTGAGACATTTAAGATTAGCTTTCTTCCTTTCTTGTTATTTTCCACTTTTTTCCAGGTGTACCTTTAACAACACTCTAAGGATGAGAGCTTTGCTCTTAGTATTTTCTCCAAGCTCTCTCAGGATCACTCTGTGGCCCCCTTCAGTGGGGAGATAACTCCATTCCAGGGGTCCTCAAACTACGGCCCATGGGCCAGATGCAGCAGCTGAGGACATTTGTTCCCCCTCACCCAGAGCTATGAAGTTTCTTTATTTAAAGGCCCACAAAACAAAGTTTTTGTTTTTACTCTAGTCCAGCCCTCCAACAGTCTGAGGGACAGTGAACTGGCCCCCTACTTAAAAAGTTTGAGGATCCCTGCATAGTCCTTAGTCCAGCAAGGGAACTCTGTGGGCAGTGGAGACATTCAGGATTATTGGGTGTGCCCTCAGCATCCTCAAGGCAGCCCATATATTCGACCTGATGTATTATTTGCAAAGACCCCATTCCCAGATGTCACCATCCCCACTCTGAATGTCACCCCATTTGTACTAGTTACCCCCCAAGGAATAACTTTAACCTGAATATCCTGTTTTCTTGCTGGAAAGGATCTCTTACACAAAATAATTGTAGTCTATCCATTCCAAAAACATTCTGGCAAACTCACTCATAGTGCTTCTACACCTCTTTACTTGAAGCTTCTTTATAACCTCCTGTGAACTAATATTCTGAATTCCAAAGTCAACCCATGGAAATTTATCTAAAACTTATACCAAGTTGCTCACTTGAAAAAAAAATGCTCTCCAATCCTTTGTGAAACCTATTTTCATTGGTCACAAGCTAGGAGAGACAATTAAACAGATCTGTCAAATATGATCAGCTTGTGAAAGGTGCTAACCCCCATCCTGAAGCCTATCTGGAGGAGGGGTACACACCCAGGGTAGGACTGGCAGATGGATTTTACACATATGCCCCCTCCCAGTGGCTTCAAACGACTTTTTGGTTTTTGTTGTCACCTTTATTAATTGGGTAAAAACCTTCCCTTGTAAGACTGAAGACTCTGGTTTTTGCTAAAGCAGATCAAACTCATTTAAGATTAATTATCTCCACTCTGCATGTCATCCTGTCTACCCAATGCTTAATACCTTTTTAAACATTATGGTTCTTGCACTCTAGGTCATCTGAGTGGTCTTTTCACTGTGTATAATTCCACTGCTTCAGACACTGCCTCCACCCCTTCAAGGAGGCAAAAGCGAGGATTTGGGGGAAAACGGGTTTTTTTGGCATTTTGCCTAGGAAAAGCTCTTTGGATGAGAGGCATTCATGATATATTCATCCCCCCCTCATTCTTCCCCTGGGTGGATTCCCTGGCTATTGTCCCTACTACCTCTACTTTTAATTACTCTTTTTTTCTCATATTTGGCCCCTGCATTTTTAACCTACTTGTGAGACTTGTTTCCTCCAGGTTCCAAGCTATGAACTCCCAACTGTTTGTTCACCCTAAATATCATTAGCTCACTGATTTTGACACCCAGAACTTCTCTGAATGTTGCTGTTGTCATCTTGCCTCCCTTCCCCTAGTCTGGACTTCCATTAGGCAAAGGGACAGCTCCTCTCCTCTTATCATCCTGAAGCAGAGCTCCAGAAGGTGAGATCTCCTTCCCTTTGTCCCAAATAAACTTGGGGTACAAACTGCTTGAGAGGGGAATGAAATGACTTCTAGGGAAATATAGTGATGATTGGGGGAGGAGGAGGGCTTCTGTTCTGGTAATCTGATTTCAAAGTCCTCTGGCTTTGACCCCCCCTCCCCAGCCAACCTAAGAATACTATTGTCCTGACAATCTTGTCTGATTCCAGAGACCACTCCTCGATTTACTGCTGACAGGTCAGTGTTAATCTGATCAGCGGGAACCAACTTCTGGAGATCACTTCTCTGGGCCATAGAATTCGCATGTCAGAGATAGAAAGCTGGATAAATGTGTCTCCTTGCTTCTGTTTCTCTGCTAATTTCTTTTGGAATTTAGTCCGCTTGTAATTGGCATTACAATTACAATAAACTTTGTCTCTTGAAAAGGAAGTGGGTTCAAGCCTGCAAATTCTTTTGAGACACCTCGTGATACCAGTTTGTGACTCCAAACTTTTGGAATCACCTTCTCAACCTCAACAGTAATACTGAAAAGATGGCTGAAAGCAGTTAGACTGGCCTTAAAAGCCAATCTAATACACTTCTATTTTATGGGAGGTCAATGAAGATCCACTGAAGGTTTTTGAGTAGAATGCTAAGTATTGAAGCACAATTTGTTTGTCACTGCCAATAAGTGCTAAAGTCTTTGAGATATGTTCAGTAGAAGGTATTATTCTACTTAGATAATTTGCTTCCTTCTCCTCCCCTCCCCCTACTAAACACTAGGAATGACACACCAGCTGGTTGTTCCATTAATGAATTTACACAAGAGGGAGCTGATAAATAGTGGGTCAAAATTGTCAAATGAGCATTATGTAAGCACCTTATTGGTCTGCTATTGTAAGTATTGTGAGCTGATGTTTCAACTCCCCACCCATTTCCATTCTTCAGATGATTGAAACAAAATTTCTTTTCCAATTAAAAAAGGGAAAAAAATTCACAAACCTGAAAATTACTATTCTAATCTTTGATATATATATATATATATATATATATATATATATATATATATATATATTCCCATAGTTCAGGTGTTAGAATTATATTTGTCCAAAAATAAAAGATTTGGGTGTTTTATTTTTTCTACTTTTAAGAATAATTTGGCTGTGATACTAATTGTTCTTAAAAGTTTGAAAAAAATCTTTTTTAAAGACTTCAGCTTTGGTCAACACTGCTTCATAACATATAGCAAATCTTAAGATAAAGAGTTCTAGAGTTAGGATTTTATACAGGATTTTATCTGGGCTCTGAAGCTCAATACTACCTCTGTGTGAGCTTAGTGAAATCACTTAGCTCTCTGAACTTTGGTTTTCTCTTCTGTAAAATGAAGAATTAGTCACTAAACTAGACTTCCCCTTCCAGCTCTATGATTCTATGCCTTCAAAAGCACTTTAGACTAAACAAGCAAATACTAGGAATACTAAATGTTTGTCATTTTTAACAGGGTAGCAAAGGTGCTGATGTGAGGTAGAATATGCCCTTTGATACTGCTTTCTTGGAAAGCCTCTGAGGTTTCCAAGTGCCCTTCTTTTATATGTTACAAGATCTTCAGTTCCCTCCTCTCCTACTCCAACTTGTACATTTCTCAAGAAAAAGAGAGCAAAGTCTTAGCAACTAGTTTTCAACTCACAATTACTATTTATAATATTGTTCAGTCATTTCTGTTGTGCCTGGCTCTTTATGACCCCATTTTGGGTTTTCTTGGCAAAGATATTGGAATGGTTTGCCATTTCCATGTTATCCAACTTCAAAAAACCCTTCCCTGCATCAAGGCAATTCTTTCATCCCTTCCCAACTGATTCTCTTATCTCATTGCCATAGAATCTACTCCAAATCTTTTCTTCTCTCTTCAAAACTTTCCCAACTTCCTCACCCTGCTAGTATTTTCCTGACATTGAAAATCTTGCCTCTTACTTTGCTTACAAAATTGAGACAAGTTAGTTAACATGAACTTACTTTTCTCCCCTGCTCTATTTCAAAACTCCTCAACATTATATCAATATTCCCTCCCTTACCCTAGTTTCTGACAATGAAATGACCTATTCATTTTTCTTGCCAAGACCAATTCCTGTTTATACCCTTGATCCCATCTCCTTCTTTTCTTTTTCTCTTTATCTTCAACTTCTCCAGAGCTACTAGTCTCTTCTTTATTGCATTAAAATACTTGTTTTCCTTATCCTAAAATTATTCAAACCCCACCATCTTATTCTAATAAGGTTTCACCTTATTTTTCTCCTATTCTCAAACTCCTACCAAAAAAATTATCTAAATTTGTTGTCTCCATTTTTCCTCATTCACCCTTCTACTCTTTCTGGAGGTCTTTCACATCCTCATTCTTCTTAACCCATCATTTTTGACACTTACCCATTTTCTTCCTTAATTCTCTCTGCTCTCTGGTTTTTCTATAAACTGTGCTTTCTCTTGGCTCTCCTCCTAACTAACTGTTCCTCCCCAGTCTCCTTTCCTAGTTTATCCTCCATATTATACTGATTAATGATGATTCTGGGTCCCTATTCTCTCCCTAAACTGTCACCTCATCAGTTCTCAGGGATTTAACATCTCTTTATAGATGGTTCATAGATTTACACATCCAATCTAGGCTTTCAGACCAGATCACTAGATGTCTTTTGGAAAATACACACAGATTGTCCCAGAGATAATTCAAACTCGAGATTTCCAAAATAAAATATATTCCTTGCCTTGCTCCCTCTTCACCAACTTCCTTCTTTCTGCTGACAGAACCACAACTCTTCTAGTTTCCTGTGTTTGTAACTTCAATATTACCAACTTCTTAGTTTAGATACTCATGAATTGCAAGATCTTGCTGTTTCAACACCTCTATCTATTCATGTAGTCAACATGGTGGTTCCATCTCTTATCTCTTCTTGCATATTATTGTAATTCTCCTAATTGGATTCTATCTTATGACAGGGTTTCTTAAAGTTTTTCCACTTATATAACCCCTTTTTACCCATGAAATTTTTACATGACCTTATATATAGATATAGAAAACAGGCACATAAATTAAATTTTACTGATAATAAATGATCCATTTTGCAACCCCTACATTCAGATACATGACCCCATATAAGTTTGCAACACACAGTTTAAGCAGTTTTATTTTAAAACATTCACCACACTCCAGTTTATTATTGGTGCTACTGCTAAAGTAATTTTCTTTAAATACAGATCTGTCATTTCCTATTAAACTTCAATAGTTCCCAACTGTGAGATTAAATATATTAAGTACTCCTTTTTGCACTCTGTGATCCAACCAATCTGACCCTTGTTCTCTTCTTTGTGCATGACCCCCATCATCTTTATGCCTTTCATTGGATTGCTCAAGCACTAATTTCTACTCAAGCCCTTTCTGACCCCCTAATTGCTAGTGCAATTTGTATTTATTTGAATGCATTCTTTTCATATTTATTTGACATATAGTACTTTCCACCTACATTAGAATATAATTTTATTGAGAGTATGTTTTTTTTTCATTCATTTTAATTTGCAATCCTTGTGCTTGATACATGGGAAGCACAATAAAAGCTGGATTGATTTGTACAATATTCCAAAAGTTGTCCTTCCCAACCATACCTCTGCAGACTAACAACCTGCCAACATTTATTTACATGTAGATTTGCTTGGATAAATTATTTAGACATCAGTAAATTGCAAAAGTGGAGCCATTTTCCTTTGCTTTTGTTTTAATTTCTTGGTCCTATTCCTATAAATCGAGTTAATGAAAACATAGATTAAGCACATTTGGGGGAAAAGCAAAATAATTTGAGTTGTAAAGCAGAAAGGCAAGTCAACTCTTTAGCCAGTGTTATGAGTATTTCAAAGTAAAAGATGTCATTGTTCACTTTTCAGAGACTATTATAACTGCCACCAACTGCAAACTCTCTCTAGCTATTTCCATTCCTATTGCCTTATATATGTTGCTCTTTCCCCTCTTTTGAACATGTTATTATGCCTTTCCCCCTCCTGGAATGCTCTCAATTTGGCTAGGTTTTTCCTTCTAATCAATCAACAACCATTTATTAAGAGTTTATTATGTAACATGTTAGTCAGCTAAATTGTACGATGGTTCTGGAGTCAGAAGAACTTGAGTTCAAATCCAACCTACTTGACCCGGGGCAAGTCACTTAATCCTAATTGCCTCAGTTTCCTCATCTGTAAAATGAACTGAAGAAGGAAATGTCAAACCCTCCAGGTTCTTTGCCAAGAAAACCCCAAATGAGGTGATGAAGAGTCAGTCATTACTGAAAAACAAAGACAAAAACGACAACATGTAACAAGCATTTATTAAGAGCTCATTATATGCCAGGCACTCTTCTAAGTGCTAGAAATACAAAGTCAAAAATAGTACCATTCAAGCAGAAGCTTACATTCTAATTGGGGATACAACATGTAGATAAATAGCTACATATAACAAACATATACAAAGTCTCTACAAGGTAGTCTTAGAAGAGAAGGCTCTAAGTGCCTGTCAGGCTTCACAAAGACCTCCTGCATTAGGTGGCAGCTTCAGGTATCTGTAAGGAAGTTAAGGATCCTAAAAGGTAGGGAGAAGGTGGGGGAGGACATTCCAGACCTAAGAACATTTAGTACAAGGCATGAAGATGAGAGATGGAGTACTTCATCTGAGGAACACAGCAAGTAGGGCAGTATGGCTGAATCGAAGGCTATATGGAGGAAAGTTTAAGAGGATAGTAACAGTGGACAGGTTGCAGACTGTGAAGGGTTTT
Source organism: Sarcophilus harrisii (assembly GCF_902635505.1). NCBI lineage: Eukaryota > Metazoa > Chordata > Mammalia > Dasyuromorphia > Dasyuridae > Sarcophilus > Sarcophilus harrisii. The sequence goes on from NC_045429.1 coordinate 131,037,500, forward strand.
AAATGCCAAAGAGTATTTGATATTTGAGCATAGAGATTACAGGGAGTCTCTGGTTTATTGAGCAGGGAAGTGACCTACATTTTTGGAAAAATACTTGGCCAATTATAGAATAGTTTGAAAATCAGACTGGCTCGTGTCTGTTTTTCCTCTCCTTCAGGAGAAGAACTTTGTTAAACTTTGAAGTCTTGTATAAATGTGAGTTATGCTTTAAAGGAAAAAAACTGAATTTTTTTATGTTACTTATATTATATGTGGCTTTGGACCCAACAGGCACTCCCTCCCCTACATTTATGAATGAATTAGGTATAACCATGACTTCAGTGGTTCAGGAAGCAAAATCCTTTTTGTATAAGCTTATATAAAACAAAGAAAGCGAGACTTTCCTTTTGTATCTTTTTACTTTGATCAAAACAATGCTGAAAATAGCAAAGGCATTCAATCTATGCTCTTACTGCTAGTGAAATAAAAGATAGTATTTAGTCACCACCTTTGAAATGCTCTTTTACCACTGGTCTCTTAATTGCCTGACTTAATGGTTCTCATTCAGTTTTCATCTTTCTTGGCCTTATGGTAGCCTTTGTCACTGCTAACTCACCCTCTTCTCTTGGGTACGCTCTCGGACTCTACACTTGTGACCCCGAGTTCTCCACACTGCTTCCACTTGTCTCTTTGCTCCTCAATCTTCTTTTGGATTTCATTCAGGTTATGTCTAACCACAGATGTCCCCAAAGGCTCGTCTTTAACTCTCTTAACACGAGTTCAGTTATCATATTTTTGCAGATGATTCCTGTCCTAGTTTCTCTCTCAAATTCCAATCCCACAAAAACACATTTTGGGTACCTCAGCCTGGATACTTCATATGTTATGTCAAACTCAAGTTCAATTCATCAGCCTTCCCTCCCAGAGCCCCTCCTAGCTTTTCTAGAACTATGAAGGTTATCACTAACCTGGTAGTCATTCACAATCGACACTCCAGATGTTTGTTCCTGCCTTTTCATTTCCTGAATACATTCCCTACTCTCCATTCACACAGCCATCATTTTGGTGGAAGCCCTTATTATCTCATTCCCTTACTATGATAGCCTTCCAAGTGGTTTCTTTCCCTTGTCTCTCCTTCAATCCTTCTCCACTCAGCTGCCAAAATGATCTTCCTGCAGTGCAGATCTGACCATGTAATTCCCTACCAAATAAACTCCAATGAATCCCTGTTATCCCAAGATTAAAAACAGAAAGTGATAAAAGTTACTATTCTAAGTTCCTTAGGACCTGGCCTGTTTTTTTCCCCCTAATCTTTTAATATTTTACTCTCCTCCAACACACCAAGAACTAAGGTCTTTCCAACTCTAGACTCAGTACTCAATCCACTGTGCCACCTAGCCCAAGGGGAGTAGGTAGTACAAGAATTACCTCCAAACAAATTCAAGGTCAATTGCACCTTGCCCAAGACCACAGTCAAATGGTAATAAGTAATTGGTGTATTTCTTTTTCCACAACACCGATTTAGAATAAGTGTCAGTTAAACAATTAGAGACATTTAGAGGTAGAAGCTATCTTACATATTACATCATTAATCTGTCATTAAGGAAAATTTAGGTTTACCAAGTTTGCCTTATCCAACAATGTCATACATCAGGTTAATGGCAGAACTGGACTTCAAATGTAATCTTTGCCCTACATTATATGCTGTTCCTCTCACCAAATATTCTTTTTAAACCTTCCTTTTCACCTTTATCATACATTAATCCCTTTCATATACTCTTTGGTTCAACCAAATCAGAGTACTTCTCGACTTCACAAGAATACTTCATGTCCTGACTCCACGCCTTTACATTCATGATAAGTGTACTCCCTCTTAAAAATTGTCATTTCCTGCAAAGCTCAGCTCATCACCTTCTCCATGAGGTCTTTCGTGAACCTTCAAGCTCTTTCCACAAACTCCTTTGTATTTATTTCATATACAACTTGTATATATTTATATTTATGATGTCTCCTCCTCTAAGACAGTCTTTGAGAGGAGGAGCCTGCTTTTTTTTGTCTTTCTTTTTTGTTCTCTGGACTTAACATAGTACCTGACATACTAAGTGCTTAATGAATGCTTCTTTACTAATTGTAGTGTTTGCTTTAAAACATAATTGCTTTTTCTAAAGAAAAAAACTCAAAGAGCCATGTAATTAATCTCTACTGTGCTTCAAAGTTATAATGAGATAATGAAGAACAAAATTAAAAGTAACATAAACAGTTTTTCCCTTATGGCTCGGCTTTGGCTTTTTTGAGTGTCCTTTTCTCTAATGTATGAGCTGATTCACAAGTACTGAAAATTCTGGGACTGTTGGTCTTTTTTCTAACCTCCCAAAAAGTCTCTAGTACAAGTCCAGAAAAACCAATCTTGCCCCTGGGTAAGTTTCAAAACAGCTTTTTCTTAAAATCTTTATAAATCAAACTCAATAATTCCCTAACCTGTTTAAGCCAGTTTGTGCCTGGAAAGGGGCCAAACTTTTTTTTTCTTTAAACATTTGAAAATACAATCTAACCTTTTTTTCATTTGCTTTAAAATACTTTTCAGAAGATTTCTGTCTATAAGATAGAGTATAATTAGCTCCATTCACCAGTTCTCTGGATGAGTTACCTATCCAAGGCTGTTACCTTATAGAAATAACAAATGAATATACAGTAATAGCCTCATTTTACAACACAGAGAACTAAAAGTGAATTTCAGTGAATTATAATCTTCGCTAGTTTCTTTGGGGGGGGGGGAGGAAGAAGGGGAGAATCCCACAATAAGACAATAAAAATTTTAATTAGGGATGCAGCAAACCTCTTGAAAACCATAAAAGGAAAAAATAAAATATGAAAATTTCTTAATGAAACAAAATTATTCTTTTAATTCTTTGAAGAAAATATTGAAACATCAACCTAGAAACAACATCCTAGATCTCATATTAAGTCTCTGAATTCAAGTTATCTTTCCATCTTGAGGTAAATATTCCTGAAAGCTAGAAGAACAGGAAAACATACTAAAGTCCTTTTCTTCTTTTTGCCATTTATGGCCTTAAGGTACTAAAACCCATTGATTATGTCTTGATTTTACAGTATCAGGGGTATCTAAGTCATGAATATTATGAGATTCTAAAAGTTAAATCAATCTAACCTGTGTTTCTCTTATCTAAGCAAACTAAAGAAGTCCACTGCATAAGTCAAATAATGTCAATCAGCAGAGTGGAAATATACAGAAAATGCATTCCAATCTTCTGTCAAAAGGTAAATGATCTGATTCAGAATCTACAATCAGAATCTAGGGCAGAGAAAGGATAAGCTTAGAGCAATTACTATTTGAAAAGATCTAGTCTAGCATCTATTTGTTTTGCTCAACTTTTTTCCTTCCTTCTTCTTTTAACCTTTATTTAAAAAGATGGTTTAATGAGTGGGAACAGGAAGGGGCAGGGACACATTCAGAAATAAATGTGATAAAAGAAGATATCTATAAAAATAAAAGTAAAAACATCTAATATTTATTATAAAATATATTTTCCCTTAACTTGAAACATAAAGGGGAAAAGAAGTTCAAGTAATTCTGCAAACATAAATAGAACTCAAGCATTTACCCCAATGTTGGCTAGAAAGAAGAGAAAAATGTAACATTTTTACCCGTTCCTCTATCATTTTCCAGTTCTTCATATGCTCTAAATATGTAACACTATTCTAAGCTTATCTTAGTAATACTCAAACCTACTAATTAGAAAGACAGCTCCTTTCAGAATTTATAAAATCAAAAATAGCATATTCTCAAAATAAAATTTACTTAGATGAGCCAACTCTTGGTACAGACTGTATTCATTTTGCTTTAATGTTAATATATTCATTCTTGATTTAAAACTAGTCTCCTTCTTTGGCAAACAAAACAAAACAAACAAACAAAAGAAAACCACACATACACACAATAAACCCCACTTTTGAAATTTTTCCTTCAGATCAATGTTAATTCATTTTTAATGATTGATTTCTATTAAATTCTATATAGTTCCATTGTATTGTTATTTATCTGGGACTCCAGTCACCATTTGGGAAATCAGAAACATATGAGAAAAATATGAGATGGAAATGAAAGACAGGAAAGGAACATATCAGGTCTATTAAGATTTGGTACCCTCCTACAGAGAAAATAGCATCAAGAAAACCAAGACTCATAAATTAGAGCTAGGACACTATATTGAAAAGACATTTTTCTTTTAAGATAAAAGTTTTAGAAGTTCTCTCTCCATTGAGGGGAATAAACTGTAGTACCAAATTAATAATTTACCTTTTATTGAAATTGAAGAATACTTTATTTATATTACAGTAAATTTTATTGAAAAATGGGGAGAGAAATCAACCTTTAAAAATACACTCATGTTGAAACCAAATAAGCCCGCCAAACCAGGTACAAATCAGGGGACTATGCTTTTTCTATTTGTTTTTAAGAATTTGAATACCATATAGCTATATACAACTCTACAATATCAGGTTAATCCCCCTGAAGGTAATTCAACAACACTTTCAGAAAGGAGTTAAGAGCTAGAGGAAGAATGCCATTATTTCCATTCTATATAGGCAATACTATGAGTAATAATTAGGATCTCCAGTTAGAGGATGAATTGAAGTATGATACTACTGAAAAGATTTTGGCCCATCCTTTTTCATGCAGTTAGTTCCATAAAGATACACATTGTGCAAATTAAGGCTTCTGTAGGTCCAATGTTTACAAAGTTCTTTTTTTTTTTCTTTAAAAAATAGGATTAGACAGTGAAGATGATACTGAGATGACCTATACCCACAATCCTGAGAAACCTGGTTATTTTCTGTGGTATGGCACCAAGTCTCAACTCCATAGGAAATCAATCTTTGGGTCAGTTGTTTGGGTTCACCAGAAGTCTAGCAAAATACTGATAGATTTGCTTCATATGACCAGGACCAAGAATAACATGCAAAGAGCAGCAGCTGTTTTTGGCTAAAGTCATATACAGAATGTGAACCTTTTGAAGCACCCAAGAAACTAAAGAGCATTTTGTTTCTTAGAAAAAAAAAAAAATCCAAAGTCCAGAAATGAAATATTTTAACATAAAAGATAAAATTAAATACCAGGTCCAAAAATTTCACCTCAGACCATCCCAGCATATGGATTAACACCTTTTCTTTCTCCTACAATGGGTGAATCAAAAGAATACCCCCCTGCCGGCAGGAAGAAATTGTTACTGTTATTTCAGCAAACCTGAGAAGTCAAAGTCAATAAATAGGGGGTGGAGAGAGAATTAAAATGCTAATAATCAAGTATCTTAAATGGTCTAAAAGTATCAGGGCTTTTTTTTTTCCCCTTCATTTAATTCAAACCCTGCCTTCTGGGAGTATATTTGCACTAAATAAAAGCTAATAAGCTTCTAATGGCTATGCTTATAAATGCAGACATGGACAGAACCCTGGAGTCAGAGTACCAATGTTATCTGGCTAACTTAGGCAAGGACTTTTCCATCACCTGCAAACAAACAGGAATAAGCCAAGCCATCGTTTCCCTCCTCCCCGTCACCAGCACAAAAACATCTTCCCTTTTGAATGAGTTCTTGTTAAAGGCAAAAAATTATAGAAGCATCAAGTTGTGAAGTCTTCATATTTGGTTGGAGATGCTTTCTGTCCCACTAATAAATTTTCTCTTGTAGGCACGAGAGGGAATTTTAGACATGGAGCAGATCTTCATCACTGTCATCATGAAATGACATGGGGTATGCAGAATCCATTGCTTTCTGTTGTCCTGACTTAGGTTTTCCTTTTCTTTCCTTCTCTCCTTTAAGCAAACCAACTGTATCATCATTGCCGTGCTTGAATGTCTTCCGTTGCAGATTTTTAGCCTTGTCTGTTCCTCCTGGCCGGGTGCCTCTTGCTAAATGAATTTTCACATCAGGTATGGTCAGAACTTCATCTTCACTATCCTGGTCATCTGCATGCAGAGAAGTTAGGGCATCCGATTTCACTGATTTGGTGGTAATGTGGCCATTTTCTTGCCCTTCCTTCCCAGGTCTTGAAGCCGACAGCTGAATCTCTTCCATAAGCCACTCTGTTTCATTTTCATCTGCCTCTTCTTCTGTGTTTACCTGTCAAAAAACAGCAGCATAGCAAAAACATGTTTTTGTAAATCCTGTTTACAATTCTAACATTCCCCCCTCTAAACCTCCTCCTCACCACTCCTCAAATGAAACCTCATTGAAGAAAGTGTTCTCAGTGTCAGAGTCATTTCCTTTAGGTCAATTCCCCATAGTGCCAATTCTGCTATTTTTCCAGTTCTGGTTATGGCTAACTGGGAGGACAACAAGACAGCAGTTGGCAAGACCTGACCCCTTTCTACTAAAGACTGGGAAAGAGCAGGCTGGTATGAACAGCACAAGTTAGAGTGGAACTCTAGCCTAAAGCTTCATGGCAATGTCTGAACCAAACAGACCCAGGAGTAGAAAAGCAAGAATGTAGCATGTGATCAATTAGACAAGCTTTTTGCAATCGTTGGGGGGGAAAAAGGAGAAAAGCACCTTTCATAAATTATCCTCCCAAGCCAGAAGCACCTGGAGGACTTCCCACATCCCTGCAGTTAAAATTTGTACATTCTACTCTTTGGACCAGTAATCTGACAGAACTTTTCCTTTTTAGCAAAAAATAGAATTTAAGATAACAGGTATTTACAGTATTGTGGGAGGAAGGGGATAGGATAAAGTGCAGCTAAACCAGAAAAAGAATTCCTTTAAGTGTCCACATCTGAGAATGTAAAGTTCTTTTCCTGAGAGTCTAGAAAATTACCTTGGTGTATTTGTAAGACACGTTGGAGCTTCTCTTACAGCAGCTGCTTATTCTATGCATGACAGTTTCCCTACAGAAAAACACATATATGTGATGGTGAGAATAAATTAATAACTTCTCTTTGTTCTTAAAAGAAACAGCAGAAAAGTAGAATAGAATTCAGGAGACCAAGGTTCTGGTCCCAGCTTTGTGGTGAGCCCTTAAAGGATTAAAACCAGGCACAATAGCAAGTCATTATCAGATATATTTACTAGAATTTTATACTTACATTATCTTCAAATACAATTTCTCCAAGTCCTAGAATTATATTGTCAGGCATTTCTTTCTTTTAAAAACCTAAGGTTTTTTTTTTAATTTCAAGCAATAAATGGTTTTAAAATAGTAGCATTTATATAATATATCTGGAAGTTTGCAAAGAGTATCATGTATGTTATCTCAGTTGATCCTCACAACAACCCTTAATCATTGAATGGGCTTTGGCTCAGTCAAACTGAAACCTGGAAAAAACTTCAGCTTAAAAAGGCCTAAGTCTCTCACTGTATTCAGGGCCATTTCCAGTTGTCCTAATTTATATCTTGTCACTGACCCCAGACAGCTCTGAGGAGAGAGTGAGGCTGATAACTTTGTACAGCCCTCCCTCACTTAAATCCAAATACTCAACTGTTATAGCATCACCTCCCCTGATGTCATGGCCCTCTTCAAGAATGAAGGGCAAAATTAAGACAACTCTGAGATATCACTACACATCTGTGAGATTGGCTAGGATGACAGGAAAAGATAATACTGAATGTTGGAGGGAATGTGGGAAAACTGGGACACTGATACATTGTTGATAGAATTGTGAATGGATTCAGCCATTCTTGAGAGCAATTTGGAACTATGCTTAATTATCAAATTGTGCACACCCTTTGATCTACCAGTGTTACTACTGGCTTATATCCAAAGGGATCTTAAAGGAGGGAAGGGGACCTGTATGTGCAAAAACATTTGTGGCAGCCCTCTTTGTAGTGGCTAGAAACTGGAAACTGAGTGAATGCCCATCAATTGGAGAATGGCTGAATAAATTGTGGCATATGAATGTTATGGAATATTATTGTTCTGTAAGAAATGACCAGCAGGATGATTAAAAAGGCCTGGAGAGACTTACATGAACTGATGCTGAGTGAAATAAGCAGGACCAGGAGATCATTATATACTTCAACAACAATACTATATCATGATCAATTCTGATGGACATGGCTCTCTTCAACAATTAGATGAACCAAATCAGTTCCATTTGTTCAATAATGAAGAGAACCAACTATACCCAGTGAAAGAACTCTGGGAAATGAGTGTGAACCACAACATAGCATTTCCACTCCCTCTATTTTTGTCTGCTTGCATTTTTTATTTCCTTCTCAGGTTAATTTTACCTTATAAGTCTGATTTTTCTTGTGCCGCAAAATAACTGTATGGATATGTACACATATATTGTATTTAACATATACTTTAACATATTTAACATGTATTGGTCTACCTACCATCTAGGGGAGGAGTGGGGAAAGGAGGGGAAAAGTTGCAACAGAAGGTTTTGCAAGGGTCAATGCTGAAAAATTACCCATGCATCATATATCTTGTAAATAAAAATAAAACTACTGAAAATTAAAAAATAATTAATTAAAGAAAATTATGAAGGGCAAACAACTATACAACCCTATGAGATGTTATTTTTATTTCCCATATTACAGGCAATAGGGTCTCAGAGTTAAGAGTCTGAGGCAGGATTCAATCAAGTCTTCCTAACTCCCTTCTAGTCAATCCGTAACATCATTTATCTGCCTAATATCTACTCTTCTACATTTCCCTGTGAAAAAGAAGCAGTACATCAAATATATAAGATGCAAACCTTGTTTCAGTCTCTTAGCCCTATTAATTTGATCTTCTCACTACTTCTCAATACCCTTGAGCAAATTAAGAAAAGAAAAACAAATTCCTCAATATATTTTGCACAATCCAGCAAAACAAATTTCCATATTAATTATATCTGAAAATTTCTCTCTCTGTGTATTTTAGTTCATCCTCTCTCTTTGTTAGAAGGTGAATGGCTAACAATTTCATTCCATGGTTTTTAAGTGTAGATTTTTGAGATTTCTGGCTAAGGTGGAAAAGTAAGAATAGTCTAGCTTTCTTAAAATTCTAGCATGGATGAAGGAAAAAAGAACAATAGACTGAACAATGATTAAGAAATGAAAAGTAAAAATCATTATATATATATATATATAATGATTTTTTTATATATATATATATATATTTCTGCCCTCCCCCCCCCCCAGTTCATGTCCACACTAACCAGTGTGGACTATAGCCACACTGGTTAGCCAGTGGACTATAGATTCTAGGAAAGGGAGCCTGTCCAAAAAGCCCAACCTAGGACCACAATACATGGAAGCTAGGAATGCATGGAAGCTAGGAATGCCTGAAGCTAGACCTGAAGTTCATGCTGGAAAAGTAATGATCTAACTGTTCTAAAAGTTTGCAACTCACTAGCCTGAGTTAGCCCCGAATCTTAGAAGTCAGTTCTCAGTAGCCAAAGGAAGCAGTGGCAGGATTCCAGAGAAGCACTCACAAGGTAACTAAATGGCACAGTGGATTGAGTGTTGGGTCTGGGCTTTAAGACCTGACTTAAAATTCATTCTCAGATGCTTACTACTATGTGACCTTGAACAAATCAGTTAACCTTTGCTTGTTCATCTGTAAAATGGGGATAAGAATAATACCAATGATACCTATTTTACATAATTGTTGTGAGGATCAAATAAGATAATATTTGTAAAGTGTTTAGAATAATGTCTGGTGCACAATTGGCACTTAGTAAATGTTTGTTCCTTTCCTTTCATCTTACTCTCCAGAAGTATAAAAAGCCTAAACCCAGTTCAGAAAAATTGAAAAAAACAAACAGAAGGAATGAAGATAAAGAAATATGTATATTATGTAGAATTCCTGATAGAAAGAAGAGTTTTAAAATGATAATATAAATGAAATGAGAACTTTAGAGAAAAGACATGGGAAGAGAATAAATACCTCTCTAGAAGAACTAAAAAATCTTACACAAGTAACAAACACCCTAAAAATTAAAATGCATCAAGCAAAAATCAATGACTCAATGCAAAAGACATTAGAACAAATTCAAAAGACTGGAAAATAAATAAATTATTTCTTATCAAAAGTAACCGAAAAAATAGAAAAGTAAAGATAAAGAAACATTTGACTTCCTTAAAATCACCCTCCCTTCCCATTCAAAAATCCATGTTACCTTCCCCCCCTTCCCAACCACCTAAAAAAGTCTGGATGTCATATTCAAGAAGTCATGAAGAATAACACCTGAAACCTATCAGAACTAGAAGACAAATGGATAGGATTCAAAATTCCCAGGAACATCATGATCAATTATTAAGAGATCACGTACCAAGGAGCTACAAATATCACATGAGACTTGAGAGCAAGATCTAAAAAGGAGAAGGCTTGGAATACAATATTTACAAAAGCTAAAGATAAAGGCTTACAACTAAGAATAACTTGGCCCAAAAAACCGTCTAGGACTTTGGGCATGTCATTTCATCTCTCTATGGACCTGCTTCCCTATAAAATAAAAGGGATTGTACTAGATGAATTCTTTTGTAGCTCAAAAGCTATGATCCTAAACCCAAAGATGCTGAAAGTAGAAGTCATGACAAACATCTTTGTCTTCTTTTTACTCAATGTAGACTACATATAAGGTTATCAAGTGCATATTCATGCAACTTATGTGAACAATTTTTACATGGAATCATCATATAATGTGCACAGGTCCTTCTATACCAATAGTAGTTGCTTAAAGAAGACATTCTGGAACTATACAAGGAGATGTTGACATTATGATATACATAAGTTTATGTGAGGCAAATGAAATCCAAATGGACCTCTAATAAGAGGACAGGTACTAGATGTGTGATTTCATTAGTGCAAGAATTCTTTAGAGGAAATTCCCTTCTATTAATTCAGTGAAGTACCTTCTCTGTAACAAAGAGTTGCAGAGATAAATATGCAGATAAAAATATTAAGGGAATTGCTTAGAACACCAGGAGAGATTAATCAACTTGTTTAGGGTTACATAGTCAATGCATCAGAGGCAGGACTTGAACCCAAGTCATCTTATGTACCAAGGTTAACCAGTACCATTCTGTTCCTCAGGTGGACTATGGGCTTGATATATTCCCAAGGTTGAAGCAATGGGCAGAAAACATTTTTTTCCATTTATAAACTTTCACATTTCAATTACTAAACGGACAGGGACATTAAAAGATTGCTCTTGATCAAAAGAACAAAGGCAACATTTCCTAGACCTTGATTTCCCTTTCTGTAGACCTCAGACAAACATCTGAACAGAAAGACATTTTTTGGCAATATGCTTAATTCCTTTTAAGTCTTAGGCAGAAAAGATAAGAACAATAACAACAAAGCTGAAAATGGATAGAAATTATAGGAAAGTGGTTGATAAATGTATCACTTTCAACATGCAGGATATCAAGAGCTGCAACAGGATGTGAATCAGATTCAACAGTGTCCAACTTCTTCACACCAACCATTTCTGAATTCACTGAGTTGATATCAGCACTCTCTCCTCCCAGAAATGACAGAATCCATTTTCTCAAATTTTAAAGATTTACATTTACCACCCAGAGAGATTTTAAAACTCTGATGCCATTACTGACAATAGTATTCCTATTGTCACTAGCTCCTCTCAAACCCTAATAACCAAATCATATATTGATCCTTCTCAATTCTTTTCTCCTTACCTTCTTTCTTTTTTGTATAATAGCATAATCAAGAGACATGCAGTAAGGACCACCAGAAGCAGACTGAGAATTGCCCCAACAGCCTGGCTTCTTCCAGAAAGACCCTTGTGATTCAGCACATCTTCATCTCTATCATTAATAATTTCCATCCTAAAAGGAAAAAAAAAAGGTGTCATCACTTAAATATTATTTCGCTTTTTAGAAGTCTACCCTAAGCATTTCCACCCAACAAACAGTTTCATTTTGATTCCTAAAGGAAATGTTTAGTATTCACATGACAGCACAAGTCTGACCATGCTACTCCCCTATTTAAAAAAATCTTTAATGGCTCTTCCTTGTTTGTTGGATAAAAAAAAATTACTTATGTTGTCATTTAAAGTTCTCCATAATTTAAGTTCCATCTACCTTTATTTCCTCCTTTCTCACTATATACCTTTTCCTATTTTAATAGGACCATTATTTAAGATTTCCCCTACCACCATCACATGGGTCAGGTTAGTTTTTCCAAGAGGCAACATAAAGCCAATCCAGGTACTTAGCTGTCCCAGGGCGCTAAGGCATTTCTCTTGAAAAAGCTTAGAATGAATTTTTCTCCACATTTCCCTCAGTTGAGATTTTTTTCTGCCTTCAAGGCAGAGTTTAAGTAGTATACACCTCCTTCCAGATAAAAGCATCCTCTTTTCCTCCTCAAAGTTGCTTCTACAGATCCTTTCCTCTTAACACATTATCATGCTTATCTATGTTTATGCCTCATTTGTATATATTCTGTATTATGTGTGTGTAGGTGTGTTTGTGTATAGGTGTATATATATCTAGCTAAGCATGGCTCTATCTCCAAAAGCAGTTTTAATTAACTCAGGAACATCAATCATTTTATAGTTATGGATTACACAATTACCATCTAAAAATTTGCAACCCATAACTGTGGGTTGAAATGTTTCGTCTCTGATAAAAATTTATGAAAAGATTCAGCAAAAGAAAATCCTAAGTCCTAAGGTACCTTATGCCTCCTAAGCAGTCACTGCTACCAGCATTAATAGAGCACAGTGAAGAAGCCCTAACCCTCAAGAGACTGCAGTCCTCAAAAGAGGGAGAATTTTACACAATTAAATCTAAAAATCAAAGTGTGTTCAAAAATTCTGTTTAAAGGCAATTAGGAAAAAAGTCTTGAAAAAAAAGCAGATATCCACATAGTTATTACTTTTTTAAAACTCCATTTTCTACAAGAAATATAGTACTGCAAAAAGATCATTAAATTTAGAGTCAGAAGAGCTAAGAGCAGTATTCCAATGTTGCTTCTGCTTCCCAAATAAAATCATTTGATCTTTTGCATCTCAGTTTCATGTATAGAGTATTTGGATTGGGGAAGATGATTTCTAAAGTATTTTCCATTTCTAAATCCTATGCCCTAATTGCAGAGAGTTAAAAGCATTTTTTGTAATTGTTTCCTAATTCCCCCCAAATAAATTAGGCTGGCAGTTTACTGAAGCCCTACTGTAAGGTTTCATCATAGTCTATATAACCATTCTTTTGAAGTCTATGTAAACAGAGCACACATACATATAGATACTACTAAGATGGAAAGGCTTCAACAAGTATAATCCTTGTTACTGTCCAAGAACTAGTCTAATTAAATTCAGAACAACTCATTACCAGATTGACAACTGGGTGTTGACAGTTTTGTCAGAACATCTCACAAAGACATCCATGGTTGCATATGATGGCACGTGCCTATGGACCCTGTTACTGGGCAGGCTGAGACTGGTAGCTCTCTTAAGCAAGGAATTTTGAAATTCAGTGGGATAAATCAATAAAGTATCTGCACTAAACCCAAGATCACTAATATGGTTAAACCCCTGGAATATGGGGATTGGGAAAAGGGAGACAGGACAGATTAGGCTGTCTAAAAAAAGGCAAATCAAATTTTTCAGGAAAATTATTATTCCAGTACCTGCTCCTGGATTTCGAATGGTACCCTTGTTCTTGGGGTCATATCTTGATATAAATGGATATAGATATATAAGGAGAGGAGTTAATCACTTAAATTCTGTTGCTTTTTCCTTCACAAAGTCTTCCCTCTTAAATCCTTTTCCCTTCCCTTCCTTTTATTTCAGTTTCACTGTCACCATCCTAGTCAAAGTTTTCAGTGCCTATCATTCTGACAGGCTAATTGATTCTCCTTCCCTCAAGTTTCTTCTTACTACCTTTCATCCCATGATGACTGAAATATTAAGTTTCCTAAAGAATACCATCTTAATAATACCATTTTCTTGTTCAAAAATTCTGAAACTTTCTACTGCCCAAATCTGGCATTCAAAGACCTAACCCCTAACTTTATTTCCCCCCAACACACACACACACACACACACACAACACACACACACACACACACACACACTTACTTTATGACCTAAACTTAATTACCAGACATTCCCTGAATATAATCCTGCCCTTTCCTATCTCATGTTACACTGTTCTTTCTGCCCAAAATAATCTCTTCTCAGTGCTATCTCATCTTCCAAGGCTCAAAATAAAAACTATCTCCTCCATTAAATCATCCCGATTTTCCCAGGTTCTCAATAGTAATCTCTTCTTCCTCTGAATTCTTAATGAACTTTTAAATATACTTTACAATATATTAATTCTTGGAAAGAATCAACAAGAGTAGCAACTAATAAGTTATGGAAATGTGTGGGACGTTGAATAAGACTTGAATATATAGTAAGGTAAAATCTGCACCAGACAATGAAGCTGACGGCTTTGGGACATGGAGGTTGGAAAGCAATATGTAATCATAACGTAGGAACAATCAGAAACAGCAAGTTAAACTTAACTCCTCTTATCATATGTTCATATCCAATTACAAATATGGAATGTTTTGTCAATTTTAGGTCTGGAGGGCATCTAAAAGGGATATGAATCTCCTCTGACCTTGATATGCACTTTTACCATAGAGAAGAAATGGATATGGGTGAATTGGATCAATATAAATAAAGTGTTCTTATTCCACTGTCTATGTAACACTAAATAGCAGAAATCACTCAGGAGGACAGGTTTCTGTTCGTCTCTCAAAATCCTACAGTGGCTATGTTGATTAAGACAAAGATCTAGTTTCTATTCTCCTTTGAATCCCCCAATAATGCCTAGCATAGGGTCTTGCATACAGTAGAGTGCTCAATTATTTACTGACTTATGTTTCTAAGTAAATAGAACTAGAAAGGGATCATCTAAGAGTTACAAGGAGGAAAAAAGAAAAAAAAGTACTTACCCCAGAGGGCAAACAGCAGAGGTATACCATGAAAAGAGGTATTGACAATCTGCTGTTTCGTGACTAAATTCAGGGATACCCTCCTTCACCAATGGATCACAATGGAAAAAGATGGTAGAAGAAACATATTTTGTATTATCTTTTCCACACTTAGAGGAAGAGGAAAATACAACATCCAGGTCATCATCTACGAAAAGAAAGGAACACATAATTTGAAATTCCATAACAACTTTTAAAATAATTTCATTATGTTCACTTTATTTAGCATAGATTCAAAATAAAAAAGAAATAAAATTTGTTAAAAAATAAAAAATGATTTAGTCTTCTGAAATATATCTATATTTTTGGGTATAAAATTGATGACATCATTTCATGTTTTCCAGCCCTATTGGTCTTTTATAGCTATCATTACAAACTTTAAACATTATATTCTATTCTCAGTTTTTCTGGGCTGCCTTCCATAATTGGGGAGTAACTGTTGAAAAACAAGTTCTTGAATCCAACATCTAGAACTCAATAGCATATTAACTCTTTCAGGGCAGGAATTGTATCATTTTTAATCTTTGTTCCCCAAAACTCTATATTTCATAAACTAAAAGAAAGTATGGGCTACAGAAAGACCACTGTAGAGTCAAGAACTAATTCCAGTCCTAACCTTATGCAATATTGGGCAAATCCTTTAGTTTCTCCTGACTTGAAATTGTCTCACTTATAAAATGGGCTAGCTGAAATCAGTCTCTTAAGATTCACTACATTACAACTCTAAGATTTTATATAAAAAATATTGTAAAAATATTCCTTTCTACTAGGTAAGACCCTCTTCATATCCTGTTCAATTTTAAGTATTATGTTCAAAAATTCATGAATATCTGTGAAAGCCCTGTTGAGGTCATCTGAATTGTAGCATCAACATTATTAGATTTTTTTGGAAACCAAAAAAAAAAAAAAAAAAAAAGTGCATATGGCAGACCATCATCTTGGCACTGTTACTGTGACAGGATCAATGCCAAAAATATCATAACAAAAATATTTTTCAACCCTTCCCCTCAATGGAAATAAATAAGACTAAGCATAATATGTACTTTATATTACCTACAGAGCTAGCTTATTTGCTGATAAGTTTTCTTCTGAACATATTATTACCTTAGTGTCAATAGCAAAGTATTTTATTAAGTACTATAATTCTAATTCACAAGTTTAATCAAAAATTAAGAGTGAAAGGAATCCTCTTAAGAATTTAAACCCATTTTGGGAAGAAGATACCCAGAAGAATTAAGAGTAATTACCTTGAATGTAATATCTAGTTTTATCTGAAGATCCAACTTGCCTACCAAAGTGTTGATCATTTGTCTTAACTTGACATATACTAGCTCCATAACACAATGGATTTGCTGAATTTGTGATAGAAGAAAGCTGGATTTCATACATATAAGCATCCCCATTAGGTCTCATATCCCCAGAAGCACTGAATAACCTGAAATAAAAACAAAATATATCATTATAGCCTCTCTAATCTCTGAAACACACCAACTACACCACAGAAGTTGCCTTCTAGTTTTGTTATGAAGTATACAATGATTGCGAACAGTTTCATACATGATCAAGAATACTTATAGAGTATTGTGTCTTATCCAAACTTGGCTCTTTTGTGACCAGCTTCAGGGATGCCTCTCTTTCTCCTAATGAAAGTTCAAAGTAGAAAAAGATAGTTCTAGAGCCATACCACTTTACTTTGCCTTTTTTACACTTAAAGAGGTAAATAGCATCTAAAAAAATTTCTCTGAATGCATGAGATTTTTTACAGTATATAGTACTCTGTTACTACATAGCCATTTTTAGAACCTTAAATATACCTGGGAAGTGTTTACAGTCTACCTTCCCTCACTCTGGCCAACACCCTTTTCATTATTAATTACCTCCAGAAGATTACTATCTCTAACTAAAACAGGCAACAAAAAACAAATTTTCTACAAACTATTAAGCATAAAGAACTAATCCTCTTCTTCCTAGCATTCCAATCAGGTTATTTAAAAAAAAAAAATTTCTGTTCCTCAAACCTACAAATACTAAGGGAAATATTTTTGTTATATGAAATGGTTCTTTGGGGAGAGTGAAAAGGAAAAAGGGGGTAAAGGGTTGTGGATTTCGGTGATGTAAAAACAAAAGATATCAATAAAAATTTATTTTAAAAAAGACTGAAGGAGGGAGAGGAGGGACAGAAAACTGCACACTGGAAAATTCACCATCTTTGGTGCTAAACTTAATAGTTCAGTAATACTTTCTCCCATAATAAGGAAAAATATAGCTACCCCTAGCTACAGTAACTAAAACACAACACTAAATTTATCTTGCTTTGCCCCATGCTGATAAATTAGTGGTTTAATTTTAAACACATTTTGGTACTCAAAAGAAAAATATTTTACTTACTTAAAATAAATATCTCCTAGGCTGAGACGCTTGTCATTCACAGGATTGATGATGGTCCCATTCACCATTTCCACCTCCTGTGGTTTCACTGCACAAGCTGCTCGAGTTTCCCACATAATGTAGTATGTACAGCTCTCTCTATCAAACCTATAAAGGAGAATGAATATATCTTGAGTTGTGATGAACACATTAGTCTAGGAGATTGTTAACTTTTAAAATACAGTTTATGGAATACCTAAATTAATTTAGGTATTCCATAAATCAAACTCATTTGTTTTCAAAAACACACTAAGCAACAAGTCACTTCTCAGTGTTTAGGCATAAGATTATCTTTCTTGTCATATTCTTTTGGGCACAAATACACCCAGATAATCCCTGGAGTTTCCTATACTAATTCATATCTTTGACATCAAAGTGAAATCAAGTTAATGATAGATTGGTAAAAACTATTAGTGGCACAATATTCCTGCTGTATAAGAGATATTTAGGGAGGGAGACTACCTGGTATGTGGGCATTATTATAAAATATGCAAATATTTCAAAAACCTATAAAAATATATACTTAAAAAATTTTAAGTAAAAAAGTTAAAAGATGAAGGCCTATTTGCTTTTAGAATTCTTGATTTTGGTTTTTGCAAACTTTTCAGAAATTTGAATCCTTTGAATTTGTTTAATCCATTGCTAGTTTCTGAATTTTCCCTTTCCCAAACCCACAGAAATTCAAGGCATGTCAAGTTTAAGTTATTTGACTTTATTTTTTCCAGCTTTTTGGAAGCAGATATATCTATATATCAACATTAGCTAACATACTCCCTCTGCTGGCTAACTTCCTCCTGACAATTCATACATGGTAAATCAATCATTCAAAAAACATTTAAGTACTTAACTTTGTACCAGACATTGGAAAGACAAAGACAAAAATCCTAAGTTCAGGGCCTCAAAGAAATTATACTTTATTGGCAGACACAGTCTAAACATGGACATATTTAGGATTATAGAAGACCTATTTAAAGTAAATACATGTTAATTTGAGGGAATGGAAATTCCTGGTCCAAAAAAAAAAAAAAATTCTTAGCAACAAGCAATCCTAGCTAAAAGAAATCAAGAAAGACTTCTTCATGTAAGAAGTAGCACTTGAACTGAACTTTAAAAGAAGTTAGAGATTTCTAAAGGCAGAGATGGACAGGGAATATATTCCCAGCCTAAGGGACAGCCTTTGTAAAAGCACCTAGACAGATGAAATATAGTTTACAAGCAAGAAAGCTAATTTGGCTGAACCCAGAATAAGTAGAATGATGTCTAATAAGCCAGGAAAGATAGAGGAGACAGACCACAAAAGACTTTAAATGGCCAACAAAGGAATTTGTATTTGAACCTTGAGGCAATAGGGACCACCACATGAGACTTTTTGTAATTCTTTCCCCCTCCCCAATTCTGCCAAATTGGTGTCTTTTCTCATATTGGTGTCCTCATAAAAAAAAAAAATTACCTTTTAATCTTTTTGTATGTATTTTATTTATATTCATGTGTATATATTGCCTTTCCTGATAGAACGTAATCTCATGGAAGATAGGGAATGATATTTGGGGAAGGAGAAGGGTGTCTTTCTATTACTAGCACCTGGAACATAGTCGACATTAACACATGTGTATTTAATTTTTCCAATCAGCAACTGATTGGATATAGAAGTAAAGAGGAAAGAAAGTAGGAGTTGGAGATCCATCTATAAAATTGAAAATCTGGATAATAGAATGATGGTGCCCAAAAATTAGAAGAAAAGGGGTGAGGTAGATTTGGACAAAAGACGAGTTCTGCCTTGAGAATGTTGATTTTGAGAGGCCAGTCATTTAGTGAGAAATGTCCAATAGGGAATTAGTGTTACAGCTCCTGGAGCTCAGGAGAAAGACCAGAACTGTGTATATAGATTTGTGCATACATAAAACTTATAGGATCATAGAGAAAGAGTTGGAAGACAGTCCAGTTCTATTCCAACTCTTTCAATTTATATATAGATCAGGAAGCTTAGTGAAATCATACCATTAGTTGCCTAAAAACTTTCTGTTTCAATGCCCTACTGACCTGTCAACATGTCATAGTCTTAAAGACTTTGGAAGCAACTTGCCTATTTTACAGAAGAAAAAAGTGAGATCCAAGGAAGCTAAATGACTTGCCCAATGTCACAAAGGGACACGTATGTGCTATAAGCTCTGTGCTAAAGCACTGGTAGTATTTGAATCTGAGACACTTTGCTACACAAAGCTTTTCTGCATGTTAACCATTAAATCCAATACTTGCCTTTACACCCAGAGCTTGGGTAGAGGGCGGGGCCTGGATATGAAGTAGATAAACTTTATAAAGTACAAAATATTTTTCAGAAATAAAATTATAAAATGTATTATTTTCTGGACCCAAGGCAACTATGTAGGGTCTAGAACCACTGAGAAAAATTCTTGTCAGTATACAATTTCCACAATCCAAATCTGATAAATTCAAATCAAAGCAATCCTTACCTCTTAAGCATGGGCTTGCCAACTGTCTTTGCACATTTCAGTTCTATAACTGTGGTTGCAGTTTTATTTCGTCCACACTCATAGCCATTTGAGTATGTTACAAGGACTTTGTCACCTGCAATACAAAAATAATTTAATTAAATAACAGTTCTAGTATCCTGAAATAAAAAGAATTTTAGTGAAATCTATACAATATTAAAGTCTAAAACAAAATTCTCGTATGCTAAAGAGAAACTTTATAACCATTGCTCTAATAAGTTTAAAAAGTCCTAGGTAACATAATATTAATAACTCACATCACTATACCATACTGAAATCTTTACTAAAGATGAAAAATTAATTGCTCATTTTGAAGTGTCTTGGGAAAGTAAGCTATTTTTTTAACATACAGGCTATTAATTTATACAGAGGCCTATTAATTTATATAGAGAAAAGATTCATGTCAATGATCTGAATTGAATTCAAATCTTCTTTCCATGCAATATACCACCTAAAATCTTTTGTCTGTCTTTATTTTAAAAATTAGAAGATTCTGAATTAGCTACCATTATTTGATGCCTCTTTGGGAAAAGGTCCAAGTTTAATGGTGTTAACATTATTTTTCCGGATTTACATAAAATATTTTAATCTATATTATTTTTCTATTCTACTGGACAAAACATGCACGAGTCTCATTTCCCAATGTATATTTGTTTACAACTTCTCTAATTACAACCATCCAAGTTCAGTGCAAATTCAGGGGTTCCTTCTTAGATGTTTTTTAGTGCAATGGACATATTTATCAGTCTGGTGAAACCTCTGTACTCCTCAGAATAATGTTTTTAACTACATAAAGTAAAATACATAAAATTATCAAGAAAAGCAATCATATTGAAATGCAGTGATCAAAATATTTTAAAAGCAAATCCTGGGAGCAGCTAGATGGTACAGAAGATACAGCACCGGTTCTGAAGGAGAACCTGAATTCAAATCAGGTCTCAGATACTTAATACCTATTAGCTGTGTGATTCTGGGCAAGTCACTTAACCCCAATTGCCTTGCCCTCCCCTCCCCCAACAACAAAAAAAAAAGTTCAGAGATCCCATATTAAGAAGCCTTGTAAAGTTAAAAGGGAATTATTTTAGAAATATTATAAGGTGGTTCTCTCCATTACAGTCCTCTTATGATAATGTATCAGAGCATCAGAAGCAACCAGATTTGCAAAAGCTATACTGGGCAGAAGGTAAACTTGGGCAGTGCCTACAGAGTTTGAAAGGATCAAGTGCAGGCCCAGCATTAGATGGTCACTGGAGGATAAGCTTAGCTATGTTTGAAGAAGCTCATCAGTGGAGGAAGTGTTGTTTAACATGTGATTTGTTTTGTTGTTGGTTTTGGTCACAGCAATTCAAATGTAGAAAGTTAGAAAGATTATAATCTGCATTGGTGGAAGAACTTTTTACAGATAAAAATTACATTACTTACAAAAAATTGCTTACTTATGAAGTAATCAAATTGAATAAACTAAGACAATTCAAAAATATATCTTTAAATAAATATTCAGCAGATTTCTGGGCAATTTTCTAAACTGCTAAAACAAGTATATATTTGCAGAAACAGTTCTAAGACTTTTACATCTCATACTAGCATATATCCAGTTAAGCAAATAAAAACAATATGGATTTCAGATTAACAGTACATCATAGATGCCACTTATGGAACAATTTTGGCTCTCACCACGTCTGGCCAAAGTCGGATTCCAAGATACTTGGGGCTACTAAACCTTGAACATGGGGCCAGATTGGATCAGTAACCCAAATGGGCTAAAAGTCAACAGAGGCTTATTTGATGTGCATAGGGACTATTCAGAGTCAAAGTGTAGAAGCACAAGTGTACAACTTTTACAAGCAATTCATCAAATAGTTCATAGACATAAGTCAAACTCAAGAGAATGAATTCTCATTTTCCAAAGAAAAATGACTGTAACTTTAATCAATCACTATACGGATACAATAGCATTACCTGTCACATCTAGCTTCTGTGTATGAACAAGTCCCAAAACCTGGACAGTACCAGTTATACTTTTTTTGCAAATGCTAGCCCTTTCAGGGCAGCCAGAGGGTCCTTTATATATGCTTTGACACAAGTTAATATAGTACCTAGAAATCAACAGGAGAAGAACATTGAGGAAAATGCACTATGATTATTCTAAAGACATTAATGCTCTATTCTAATGCACTGAGAAATGTTTTAAAATGTTACTCTTCTGAATTTTCAAAAACTAAAGTTCTTATTAAAAATATAAATTTTTATAAATTTGTATGATAAATTTATTATAAATGAGAATTATTCAGAAAAATCAATTAAGATCAAACGTTTTTAAAGAAAAAAAGAACTCAATAAATTGTTATTCTCACATGAAATAGGAATAAAATAGTTTGGGAAGTAGATATTAGGACATCGTATAACTAACTTTCTCTGTCTCTCTGTCTATGTGTGTCTCCCTCTGTCTCTGTCTCTCTCTCTCTCTCTCTCTCTCTCTCTCTCTCTCTCTCTCACACACACACACACACACACACACACACACACACACAATTTGAAAGACAATCTGACACCCCAGTGGACAATAAAAGCTAAAATACCTACAATAAATTTAAATAATACCCTCCAGATGACTCAATTGATGGCTTTCATTTGAGGGCAATGGTTCATATTTTACCTATTAGAACAGCTCCCCCATTAATTTAAGCAGTATTTATTCCCAACAATATAAGGAGAAGAAACTTTAACTCAAGTACTATGTCCATCAGGAGATAGCACAGTGCTTTGCACACATTAAGTGACAACAAATACTTGATATATCTGAAGTTACTTAAACCCAAAGAGACTAAAATTAGTTTAAACTAGGGGCAGGAAAGGGAGAGAGAAGATGCTGTATTACCAATTAATGAATTCCAGATCAAAAGTTTTTAAAGTCCACCTAATACTCTCTCACTACTACTATCTGGCAGATGTTAAACAGAAACTTCTACTCACGAGGTACCATCATGAACAAACAACCAGGACCCAGTTAGAGAAGAAAGCAGACGCAGGTCATAGGTTTTATGTTTCTGGATGAATTTACAATCCATCTTCTTTGGGGGACAGACAACTTTTGTTTTCCATTCAAAAGTCACCTCACATCCATGGGTCTCACTGAAGACTTTCGGTGTCCCAATGTCAATATTTTCATCACAGCTGAATATGATAGTAGATGATCGATAGCTATTTGCTATGGAAAATAATGTTAAAGAAACAGATTATGTTTGGGCTTTCCTGATTTTAAAAAATGACTAAAATTCACGACAAAATTCAGAATCTCTCTTCTTTAAATCATGAAGACACAAAAGTCTATGTCATTAAAATGCCATGGAAATAAAGTCTCCCTACTTCTCATTATGTAATCTTGGATTATTTAACTTTATTATTTAATTATTCTTAGTAGATTTAATGGCACCAAGAACAATTTTTTGCACAAGTATATAAAAATTTATAACCTCTATCAAATTGCTTGCCTTCTCAATGGAGGGAAGAGCGAAAAAGGGGAGGGAAAGAATTTGGAACTCAAAAATTCTTTTAAAAATGAATGCTAAAAAAATTTTTTACATGTAATTGGGGGGAAAATAAAATATTAAATCAAAAAAGCATAGAGAATTCATTACAGAAATTCTTCTCATAATGACTGTAAAAGGTTCACCTGTAACAATTTGAATTAAGACAAAATTTGTGTGTGTGTGTGTGTGTGTGTGTGTACTAGTGTTCTTTCAAAGTTATAGCCAAGACTGCTACTTACAAAATCTGCAATATCCCCATTTTTGATCTCTGTCATAGTCTTCTGTTGTAGCACACCAAAGTTTTGATTTATCTTCTCTAATACAATTATCATAGCTCTTTCCATGATATATGAAAGGAAAGACGCAGGGATCACCTTGTTCAGTTTCTGAAAATAAGTACCACATATATATCATACAAGTTGTACATTGCCCTTGTCAAAGGATTAGGCATGGATTAGAATATAAAGCAGGAATTAATAATGTAACCACCCATTAGATAATTCACTGACTCAGACAATGATAATTACAAGTCATGGTCATTAAATATAAAACATTCCTCAGGATATATGACTATTGAAATGATTTTTAAATGCCTATACTAATTATGACTATTCCACGGAATTATATGTTCTGTCTTCCAATTTCAAGGCAAAGATTTCAATAGGTTTCTGTGTCTGATGTTTTAAGCTCCCAGTTTTCTAGTAATTCCCAAAATTCATATTAAAGATATAATATACCCACATCATAATGACTCACCTGGAGGACATTGATCACCATTTAGATATTTTAAAATGACCGTTTCATCTTGATGTCTATAATCTAAACTCATTGATGCTAGTCGTCCAAAGGAAGAGGCCTTACTACCTGAGAGCAAGCACACCCCTCCATCTTTACAGCTCCCTTGAGGATCACTATTTGCTGCAGAACACACACCCACATTGTAAGTATGGGGTCCATGAGTTACCTAGATGGACAAATAATACTTCATGGATTATTATGAATATAAATCATCAGTTATTAGTATTTTACCATTCAATAATCTGTCTTTAAATAAGACCACATATTTTGAACTGTTTAACATGTACATCCCTCTCACTTTTGTCAGTTTTGCTGAGTTCATACCTTTCTTTCTTCCCGGTAAAGGTTTATATAGATACGTCACTGCCACTCACATACCCTTAGTCTAATCAGCCATCCCACTCTAGGAAGTCTGTGAAGAATCTCTATTTATTTAGGGTCTCTGCCTCCATTTTTATCACTCTGATTTTTCCTCCTTTCCTTTGCTCTGTTTCCAGTCCAATGCCCTAGACTTCATACATAGGCAGGCCTGACTATCCACAACTAAAGCCTTTTAAATCTGCTACTCATATTATCTTTTTTACACTTTCACACACTTGCTAAGATTATTCCACCTTCTAAGTTCCATTATACCTAACTGAGGCTTCTGAGCAACAGTGATTAGGAGGCTATGTACACACGTTCAGACCTCAAAAAAAAACTAGAATTCTGTTCCAGAAGTTGATCTTAAAGATATAATTTTGCAAACTCTAGGTTTATGGAATTGATCACAACACTCAAGGCTCCCACTAAGCAGATACATCACTTGGAAGACATCACCACAACCTAAATATCAGTGATACTGGCAAACCACAGCAGGGCTTACAAAGTAGTTTGTCCAGGCATAGATACTTCAATGAAGTTGGATTCCCTTTCTTACCTGTAACCTCACTTTCTGGTGAACTGATTGTTATCTATTTAATCTTTTTTTTGCAAATAAGACAAAAAGTCAACGTCAAAGAATTTAACATATTAAACTACTAGCTAACATTTGAAATATTCCATACATGACATTAATTATAAATAGTATCTAATGAACAATTAAAATTTTACATCACACAAAGAGTTACACTAATTTGCACATAAATACACATTTCAAAAAAGTTGACCAGTAATTTGAGAAGGAAAGTATATTACAGTATAACAGATATACCTAATTATACATCAAATGAATACCTATCATGGGTCCTATATTTAGAAAGGGCAGGAAATTGGCTTTATTCATCATCCTAACACCTTAATAGTAGCTTGACTCCCATAGACCCTACATCAAGATTAGCCTCCATCTTCACAAACACAGAATTATTTAATACTATTTCAGCTCTGCAGCAAAAAAATAACGAGAAGTTTTGCTACCTATAGTGATTTATTTGTTTAAAAATACTAAATACATTATAGTACAGAGGACACTTAAAAATCCCAAAGCATTTTATAGTAGAATTTTAGCTCTTTCAAAAAATATTTGAGTTCATAATACGCATGCATAGATACACACACACACACACACACATAAAGCTAGTTGTGCTAAAAATTAAATATTACCTTAACTGATCTTTTAGAAAGACTAGACAAGTTAAAGTTATAGTGTAGCTGTTCATCTGTCACTGAACAGCCCACAGTTTTTATATCATCTGGGCATACAACTGGAGTTTCCCATTCAAACACATAATCACAACCGCTAGTTCTTATCATCTTTGGTGATCCCTGTTTTAAAAAAAGAAAGAAAGAAAAGTTTAACTTCATAGGAAGTCATAATTCTCTTAAAATGCCATTATTATTCTAGATGAAACAAAATGTAAGCATCTGATTTATTAAGATATCCTAACTGTATCCTGAAATGGTCCCTAAGGTTAAAAGAGAAGACCTACCACAAGACACTATACACCTGTACTTCAGGGTACCAAGAATACCTATCTGGCATATCAGCAATAGCAAAATGCTACTGGAGACAAAGGCTCTAAAGAGCCCAGACACAAGCAATCTTCCAAGGCTGCAGGCTATCTAGAAGAGGTCTTCTCTGAAATCCAGAAAATCAGACATGACTATTGCAAAGGACAAGGGCCCCCAAAATTGCTAGTTTTTTAGTTATCTGAAACTATCTACATAACTCTTGATAATCACTAATAATATTTTTAAGTGTTTTTTTTATATTTATTCAATGCATTATGAAATGAAAGGGCTTTCACAAACTTCACTAGTTTCTCAAAATAATTCTATAAAATAGGTAAACCTTGCGCTAAATTACTTATCCAATATCACTTAGCCATTAAATGGCAGGCAGCACTCCAACCCAGTTCCACCAAATCCTAAGAGAGCAATGGCTTTCCATTATGTCATACTACCCCAGAAACTCTGCAAATCCGTATCACGAAATTAAGATTTTAAATAGTCTTTGAAGGTTAAAAGAAAAACAGCTTTGAAATACAGTTAGAGGTTGTCACAACAGCTAACTTCTGTGTACAACTAAAGTTACCACCTCTGCCAAAATATATGCATTCATTATTTCTACAATCTGAAGCCAATTAAAACAGGCAAAAAGGGTGAAATATATTCCTTAGGCCAAAAAGTCAATTTTCTGTTTGATGTTAAAGATTTCTTTTCCACATGGTCTATATTCAATTGCTCCTACATGGTACATACCACTCAGGAAGGAAAGAAACCACAAGGGGAAAAATACTTCAAATAAGCCCCACAAATCGGAAATAGTCAGTCGCCAGATTTCCAAAGGCAAGCAAACACTGACTTGTTGCCAACATGTAGCTAGCTACTCCAAAACTCAGCCATGGTGTTGAGTACACTCTCTCTTCCTATGTGTAATCCTAAATGAAGCATAATACTTCATTTACCTAGCACTGAGAGAGAAAGAATGTTCTATATAAAGGAACTTTTCATATTTTTTCTTTGATAGAAATTTTTTTTTATAGAAATCTTTCTATAATATCATTCTGTATGGTTCTCTTCAAAATGTGTTAAATATAATCAAACATTTTCTTAAATGTTCAATATTATAAATATCAATTTTTAAACTAAGTTGAAATATACTCAGAACCTCAGGAGGTATATGAGCCTACCTGTCCCTACCTTAAATGGACCCCAAATTATTCTGTTTTTCGATTTTTTTTAAAGTTTTTTTTGGACTCATTATTACAGTACCTTTGTCTAGAAATCTTGATACACTCCTCAACCTTATCACCACCCTTTCCCACTTCAATTTGCTGGAGAGTCTTGCCTAAATCCATTCTGAATTCCCAGTTAATAGCCTAACTTGTTTAAAATGGATGTAAAGGATGAAACAATAGATCTATCTACATCAGTGGGTTCATAGCCTTTCCTGAAAGTACACAGACTGTATAATTGCTAATTCTGCCATCAGAATGTTGCTTTTTTTTTTTTTCCTTCCTTCTGGGATTGGGGATTTATTCCATAAACTGACTGTCTGTGTACAAGTCAATTTACCTAAGCATCTTTTTCCTCATGGGCAAAAGACGGATAATAAAACCTACTTCCCATGGCTGTTGTGAGAAATACATTTTGTAAATCTCAGAGTCTTTTATAAATGTTTGCTCATTATTATTGCAAATGACCAAAGTCTGGTTAGTGGTCAAGTAGTGAGTTTATTGGCTATGGAGAGGCTTAAGAATCACAGAAGTAGAGTTGGAAAGAATGTTAAAGGTTGTCTAATTTAATCCCCATCCAAAACATGAATCCTAAGAATATCCTTGAAAAGTAATACTATAGTTTCTATAGGCAGATTATTGGAGATAGGAAATGCTCAAATTGTGCAGCACAATAATTGTATAGGAGTTCTGTTTTGGGGGTTTTTTTTCCTTAACTATTTCCTTATGTTTCTATTTAGTCATGTCTGATTTTCTGTGGCCTCATTAGTTTGCCATTTCCTTCTCTAGTTCATTTTGCAGATGAGAAAACTGAGGCAAACAGGATTAAATGACTTGCAGGCTCACCAGATGATAAATGTCTGAGCCCATATTTAACTGAAGAAGAGACATCTTCCTGATTCCAAACCCAGTGCTCTATCCATTGCACCACCTCACTGCCCTGTTTTTCCTTATATTGGGCTAAAATTAAACTCCTGGTTTTATACTCTAAAATATACTGCTGCTACTACTTTCTGCATGTTAAAAAAGTGATATTCGTGTTTTTATTGTTAAGCTTCATTGTTGCCCACTAATTATTGCTTCCATCCTTGATTTAGAATCACGAATACTGGGAACTGGAAGAGATTTTGGAGATCAGAAGTTCAATTCCGAATGAGGAGAGGTTAAATAACTTGCCAATGTCATCCTAAGAATCAGACCTAGAGCTGGCAGAACTCTGAGGTCTTTTTTCCAACACCTTCATTTTATAGATACTGTACTTCTAGATTACTGCCAATTGCAGTACACCCCCAGACTCTCTGACTTCAGCTCTAGTACCCACCCATCCCAATGTGCCCCCAACAGCTGCAGAGCTAATGTTAACAGACTTCTCAGGTCTGCAGACTCCCAACCCAATGGCTGGGACTAGATTTATACAAAAGACCAGCTTTATTGGGTTCTTTTTTAAATAAAAGGAAGAATATTATCCTTAGACAATAAACTTCATACCCTGCTTTTGCCAAATGAATAAATAAAATGTTAACATTTAATTCATGAAAAGAAACTGCTTACCATATTTATTCCCCTCTTGCAATGAAATAAAATAATTGAGGAATAATTAGCATTTCTATCTAAAGGACATGGGGTAGAACTATCAAAAGTGATATAAATTTCATTAGTTGCACGATTAAGTTGTGGAGGTCCAGTGACACGTCCAACATCCTAAGAGATAAAAGAAAAAAAAATTAGCATAGGAAAACAATTTTTCAAGAGATAGTTTGTAATGTTCTTCTCTAAAGTGTAATGTTCCTCTGGGAGCATGTTTCTTGAGGGGCTTCTGGAGGCAGCCTTAATTTCACTTAAGAGTGATCACCCCAAATTTAGCCAGGAGTTAAAGTCCAAATTCTTTACTGTTTCTTTCCAAGTCTTGTCTCCTTCCTTGGGCCTAGTTAGCTTTCTTAGAGGCCTATTTCTCTCCTTAGTTCCTTTGCCTCTGCCAGCTTCAGCCTCTACCTCCCTCGGAATCTCCAGCCAGCACAAAGATGGAATATGGAATGAATCTGCCTCTAAGAGTGGGCTTGTGTGTTAAAGGCTCCTCTCTTAAAGGTGTGGAACTCTAATAAGTACTAAGTACATTAGTGAATTAGAGAACTGTTAAGTACCATGCTAAATTAGATAATTATTGTCTCTATCTATTTCCATTGACTTAATACCTTGTAAGAATTCCAACAATAGCTGATTAAGTATTAAAATAAAATGCAAAAAAAAAAAAATACATCTATGAACTTATATGCAATTAAGACCAAAATATTTGCCACACAGAGGTTACATGATGCTACGAGAATATGAAATTATTTGTGATAATTATAATAAGTTTTAGCATAACTGTTAATCATTTCCATTTGTATCTCATTCTCAAAGAATCTCCAGTGAGCTTGTAGCTCCTAATATCTGGTCTCAGAGAAAGGGATCAGGTAATTGGGAGTTTAAAACACCTAAGAAAAGAGTCAATTATTTGATCCTGTAACAAGGAACAAGTAACAAAGAACCACTGCAGGAGGAAAGGGGAGAAGAGTGTGGTATGTGTGTGTGTGTGTGTGTGTGTGTGTGTGTGTGTATGTGTGTGTGTGTGTGTGTATGTGTGTGTTTGTGTTATGCAAACAAGATAAAGAGAGACAGGGTCAGATCCAGACCTGTATATTTAAAAGATTATTTTGATAGTTATCTGGAGGATGGATTGGAATGGACAGAGACAAGTCTCCATTCTTCCCAAACAGCACCTACTATAATAGTCCATGTGTAAAGAAATGAAAACCTGCCCTGCATGGCAAGGTCAAGGGAGAAAAGGGAGACTATATCAAAGATGCTATAACAGAAATGACACAGTGGGGAGGCAAAGATGGTATCTAGGTTATAAGTTAATGTAAGTGGGAGGATGATGTGCCTTCGACAATGAAAAGGTAATTAAGAAGAGGTACAAGTTTGGGGGGCAAGGTAAGAAGTTAGTTTTTTAGATATATCGAGTATACAATTCAGTTCACAAATGAATCCACCTTTTATATCCACCTTTTACAATGGCATTTATTCTCTCAAACACATAAATACAAAAAATGATTGCTAAAAATGCTCTCAATATTAAAAATCTGTACATGCGCAATACTATAAAAAAAATCAAAACATATGATGTTCCTGTGTGATTTATTAAAAGGTTTTAATAAGAATTCTTAACTAAAAATAAGCATTTGCATTTCACAAGTGTTTTGAATTGTACAAGTCTTGTACTTCAACCAAGGAGTCAGGGTCAGCAAATACACTTTCCTATTCCTCTAACTCTGATATAAAAATCTCTACTCAAGGATAATGAAACACACACACACACACACACACACACACACACACACACACACGTGGTTTCTTAGCCTTTCCATGTCAAAAGACAGTATGTATAATACAAGTTTTATTTTCAGATTCTTTTTTCTTGAAGAACCTTTACTTAAAAAAGGAAAAATTGTGCATAAAGGTTATTGCCAAAACTGTTTTTCAAACTTTCACATGTGATACTTACTATAGGAGAACCATCAACAGGAATCTTACACACTGCTGCCCCAGCAGGACAAGAAACTCCGTGGATGGGATTAATAGCCTGACAGATATTAATATAGAAATCTGGCTTGGTATCAGATAGATCATCATTTTCATTATAAGCTTCATAGCCACCAGTTCGATGAATCAAAGGGCTGAGGTCAATAACAGAGCTTCCATTTTTTACTGAGCACTCCTCCTATTGTAGGAAATTGGGTCATGTCACATATCAGCATACTCAAAAGACACAAAGATGCATATTTATGTCAGATGACTTGCAAACTATACAACAAGCACAACTGCTGAGCTAATTTTTAAAAAAATATTTTATTATATTTATCCTGATATCTTCCATCAAGTGTTTTAGCTAGCCCAATCTAGGTAGATTCAGTTACCAATGTTATCAATGATATCAGTTATCAATGATACAATTGTAATATAAAAGACAAGACATGAGAAATTCAGAACAGATACCAAGAGCCAAAGCAAAATCTCTTTCAGAGTTAACAATATTTCAGTGGACTCACCTTTTTCTCACAAGCCAATGGGGTGTGCCAGGAAAAGTAAAGAGTACATGTCTGTTTATCCAAGGAAACAAACACAGGCTTATTGGTTGTCTCAGAATTGTGTGTACATACAAAGCTGATTACACTCTTATACTTTAGGGCATTCTTGGAAGGGCAAGGCGCTCCATTATCATAAACAAGTTGTAAGACTTGATCTACATAAATTAGTCTGTTATTCCAACTTCCAGCATTTATTTTGGTCAATCCAAAGCAAACACCTGAAACAGACGGAAAGGAAAAACATAATACAAGGTACCTATTTTTTTTTTTTTACTCAAGTATTCCTTAAATCCAGATTATATTTAAACTTCACACTTATTTTTAAAAGCCCTACTATAATGCTGTACATTTAAGACTGTATCACTTATCCACTGTATCATTTATTCACCAGGTATATCACACCTCCATCAAAAGATCTGCAATATCATTCCTTCCAATGATATTAATTGTAATTTATCTATACACTCTTATTCTGTACAACTATTACTTTATCTCATGTCTTCTTTTATACCCTCCACAAAGGGTCTGAGAAACATTATTGAAAAACTTCTTTTAAATCTTCTGATGTAACATTATTAATAGAGCACAACAGTTGCCCAATAATTATCTCTTATTCTCACTATTTGACTGAAGCCCCATTATAGATTTCTGATGACATCTTTAATGGCACTTTTTGTGCAATTCTTTATTGGTAAAATATCAAGGCCTACTCATGCCACAATTACCTATTCGTGTCTTGGGTGATCCACAATTTCAATTTTTTATCAAGTGCTATTCCATGATTCTCAAATAGCATCTTAAGAAAAATATTTACATCTTCTAAAAGATGGTTCAGAGTTCAGGGAAAAACCTGAATCATTCCTCAAAGGTAAGTCAGTCTATCTTTTTTTTACCCCATTCTGTGCCTACCTTACAGTCTTGCAATAGTGTGCCCTCATTATATACATATAGTACATATACATATACACAATATGTAAATCTGACTCTGGTTTCCATACATGGAGACTAAGAGTTATGTCAAACCCTTTTAAGTGACTAAGGATATCATTTAGGAAGCTATGCAATGTTGTGAGTTTCATTAGTGTGAAAAGTAATTTAGACAAGTATATATCACTGAGTATTAAAAGCATAGTTTGACTTAATTTAGAAGTTCTTATCAAATTTAACTTCTCAGTGTCTCTAGGCAAAGCAACACTAAATTGTAAACAGATGCCAATTTGCACTGTACACGCTGAGATATGAAAAAAAAAAAGAGAAAAAGAGTAAAAAAAAAATTTTAATATACAGATGTTTAAGTTCAGAATTTAATTTTCGCCAAAATGATAAAATAGCTGAATGAAAATATTTCATTTTCTAATTTCCCTCACAGCAAAGAACAGGAAGCACAGAAAGATTTTGGTGTTTTAAGACATTAAAACTTTAAAAAGGAAACCTATTTTGCCACTTACCAACTCCAGAAGGGCAGTTTTTAGTCCCTCCACAAATACCTATATAAATTAATCCCTTTTCACTGTAAGAAACTGAGTAGCCAGAGTCATTCTTTAAAGAGTTTAGATCAAATAGATGACCTGTAAGAAAAGGAAAAACTTTAGTCTCTTAAATAATGGACATTTTGAAAGATAGGGAATCAGAATATTTTCAGGGCAGATTTCTATTCTTATGAACACCATTATATGTAATGGCCATTGATGCTAAACTTTAAAATCTATCAAAATTCTTCTACTGCAAGGACTTTAAAAAAAAAAAATTGTGACCAAAAAGTTAGCTGACAACATAGAAACATTTATTTAGGTTGTGTCACTTAATCCCTGAATTTCTAACTGAAGGCTCTGATATTTTCCTGGAGTCAAGTGGCTCAAAATATGTTCTCCTTCCTGCTGCTGCACAATAAGCAAAATCTGCAAATGTGATGTTTATTCCCAAATGTATACCCCTAAAACCTTAGTTTCTTGGATTCTCCCAACTATTGCACTTTTAAGTTTCCAAACATAAGAACATTTTGAGAACCTCCTAGGTTCTCTTTTCTTTTAAACCATATCGGAGAAGTCTATGTCCCACTTTCAGATGAACTTAACAGAGGTAGGCCCCCCAATACAGCAACACGAAGGAGAAAGAGTTGAGCCAAGAACCCGAAAAGGTAGAAGGGTATCACTATAGCCTAGACACTTACTCATATGTCTTCTTCTTCTTGGTCCAAACAGTCGATCTGGACCATTCTCAAGAAAAGATGCATGTACAAAAATACAGATTTGTTCAAGTTGGACTAGTACCACCACCACCACCACCCTCTGCTTCTTAAGTAGATGTCACAGAATCTCTCTGAGGATTTACCTGTAGCAGGATTAGTAACTTGACAGTTATCCTGTATATTGCGCTTTAAAGGACACGCAGCTGAAGTTTGCCATGAGAAAGTATATTCACAATCTTCCACTGCACTTATAAACATGGGCTTAGAATCCTATAGGCAAAATACAGAAAGACTCCAGTATTATGATGAGCTGTAACAATACCAGCTTGCATCAAATTGCTCTGAACATGGGAAAAACATATTCAATGCCTCTCTAGGAGAAGGGTTAGTGCTATATCATGATTATAGAGTAGAGAAAGAATTTGTTCCTAAAACAGAGTAGACTCCAAGTACTAAACTCTAGGGTTGAATTAACTTTTGGAAGAAGCTATAAAAATTTGAAAAAACAAGCAACAAAACAGTCTCACAAGAGTGAGAGCTTTCAAGTAGGATTAGAAACAACAAATTAATTGCCTCGCTGTGTACCATGTTCTGTGATGTCTAAGATGTCAGAGACCAAGTAATAATTACAAGACATTGTGTCTCTAATCTGGTAGACGAAAAATAAAAAACAAAACAAAACAAAAACAAAAACCACAAAGAAATGAGTTAGGATTTGCAAGAACACTTTCTGAATATTATCTCCTCTTATATTTATAACCCTATGAAGTGGGTTTTATCCTTTACTTTATTAATATTTCCATTTTACAGAGGAAAAAACTAAGCTTGAGTGATATTAAGCGGCCTACCTAAAGTTGCAAAAGCTAATAAAAAGTCTCAAGGTAGGATTACAGCTTAGGTCTTCCTAACTCCCACAACATCTTTCTTACTTACATTTCTATTGTGCCTTATTCATATTGAAATTAATACAGAAAATTAAGTGGTTCTCTTCTGCAATACACTTACTCTGAGGTCAAAAATCCTACTGACCCTGCATATTCTTTCTCTATTTCTCATTAGATAGGGTTTTGTGATCTCCCAAAGGCATGCTTCTTGTTCTTCCCCTCCTCCTCCCTCTTTCTTTATCTTCTCAGTTGACATTTATGATTCCATACTTGGATACATGGGACAGAAATAAGCAACACCTTTGAAGGCTTTCAGCTGCCAAAAATTCCTAACTATGCCACTTCTACACAAAGTTTAATTTCTATTCAAGGAGAACAGAGAGACTTCAAGATTAAGAGCCTTTTCCTAACTCAATCTTCTAGGACTTCAAGACAATTACTTCTTAAATATAAAAATGGGTTGCTTCCTAGGGGCCTTTTACCTTGATAGCCAAGAGGCTAGTTCATCCTGGCCTGACTCCTAGATCCCTAAACTATAGTCTCATATAGGCAGCCAGAACAATGCTTACTTAAGCCTATAGGTATAGAACTGCCCCACAATCTGTTATGTACTAAAAAACAAAACAAACAAACAAAAAAAAACACCCCTAGTTTTTTTTATTAATTTGTTCAGTTGGGTTTTTTAGTACCTTACAGTATGCAAGGCAGTTTTATGCCGAAAAAAACTAATTTGGTACCATATACCAATTAGTTACAAAAGGCAATTGTCGATACAAATTAAGGGAATGACAGAGAATCACTACACATGTGGATTCTATGCAGCATAATATACTCAAGATGAGAGTTAAACACAAGCATGATTAAATAATTTAAAACATTCAGAGTAGATATTTCTTGAGCAAGAAATTTTTCTCATTGATTACACTATACATCTTTTGCTGTCTTAATCATATGATGAGCTATGTGAGGTTACTAGCTGGCTTAGTGAATAATATGCCAAATTCAGATCTTGCCTCAAAACACTTAGTAGCTGTGTTACTTATTCATTTATCCTATCTTGGACTTCAATGCCCTCCTTACAAAATGGAGATAATAGCATCTACTTCATCAGATTGTGAGAACCAAAGCATATGTGTAAAGCTATCTGCAAAGTGCTACATAAAGTGTTTTGGCAGTGTTCTATCCCACCCACAAAGGGCTATATGATTGCTCCAGCTTAGACATTCCCATTTATAATAAGACACAGTTGGCAGCTATTAACCAAAGCAATGGCACTTACTACATGACTTTCACTGCATCTCAGACGGATTGTTGTCATCTTTCTACGAATCTTATCTGGGCACAAGTCTCCGTTGAGATACTTCAGAATGGAAGTGCCTTCACCACTCCACTGAGGACCATCACTCACCCTGCCCAGGGTTGTATATTTAGAGTTCTCCACCAAGCAGACAGCTGCGTCAGGAGGGCATGATCCTGAAACATAACACAGAGAATGGCTTCTCCTCTTTTTCTTCTATGACACTGTACAATATTGAGATTTCCAATAAAGCAGTAGGATGTCCAGACACCTTGTCAAGGATGAGGTTTTCCTCAACACTCTACTCCTTCCTAGCTTAGTAATCAGAAGATTACCAGCTTTAACTACTGTACCCATGCTATAAAACAGATTATAAAGCATTTCACCTTCAATATAAATTATATTTGAACCTTAGTTTTATCTAGCAGTAACAACATATCAAATGCCACTATAAAAACCTTTGTTTCCAAACAATGCTTTATTCATCCTATTAAATGACCAAACCTGCCAATTATTGCAAGAAAAATTACTCAGTTTTATAAGTTTCATTCTCTCTCAATGTGGTCTAACCTAACATAATGATGAAAATAATGAACTCTTAACAAGTCATGATAAATTAGTGACCCTTTCCTCACCAATGCCAGCCTGTGGGGCCAGGGACTTGCAGATGTTGATGAAGTAACGTTCTGTGGCACCAGTTCTTGTAATTGCTTCCCAGTTGTCATTGTATCGTGACAGAGGTGAAAGGTCAAAGGAGTTTCCTTCATGATCTCTAAATTGAAGGATAGGGATTCAATTCAACCACAATTAAGAATATTTTCACCATATACCAAATCAGACATTAGTAGTTTACCTTAATACCATAAACATCCTATCTGTGGATCTTCAGTTAGTACAAAAGCAACAATATAGTATTGATATAGTGTTGAAAAATGATTGGGGGCAGAAAGAAGGTATGGTGTGGGATGGACATGATCATTTCAACTCTTGACTAGACAAACATACCCAAAATGCCATCACTGCCTTTCAAAGTTATTCAAATGGCATCATGACATATAAACTCTGTGTCTATAAGCCATCTCAATATAGACTAATGATGAAAAGAATATATTTAACTAACTATACCACTCCTGAGAGCCTCTAAAAATGTCTAAATGCTATAAATTAACTTTAATTAACTATAAATAAAAATTAACTCTAATTAACTATAAATTAACTGGGATAATTTAAGTATGACTTTCTCTTTTGATCTGGAAATGTAAAAATACAGACTTACCTGAATGAACATTCAATGGACTCAAAAGGTGGACAAGCGTATTGGGTTCGCCACTCAAACAAGTAAGAACAATCTAAAGTCTCCTTCAAGAACACTGGCTAAAGAAGATTAAAAATAAATATAAGTGTCACTATGAGAATGAAACACTGGATGTGGTCATTGTAAAATGAAGGCAATCTTAAAATGAGATTATGCTCATCAAAAATCTAAGCAAGATTCAGTGAACTCTGATATGCTTTGCTTTCGTTTGTACAATCCAAAGCAAGCTCAACAATTGAAGTTAGAGGGGTGAAAAATGATGGTATATCACAACCAGAAAATGGCAGAACACTAAATGAAAAATTAATTTATTTTTATAGAGGCAATTTCTCTCTTCTCTCTAATAGAACAAACTACTTAGATAGTATCCTGGGGCTCTTTTACTATGTTAAACATACTCACCTTCTGAGTGATGCGATCACAGTAAAAAAATATGGTTGTAGATCTCTGATATATTTTATGGCATGTGTCCCCATCAGTGTAATTAATCTTTATCAACCCATTTTCATAAGTCAGTTTCTGGGTAAGTAACCCTATTTTAAGAGAAAATTAGAAAAACAAGAAAAGTAAAACACATTAGATACATTAATCTATTCTTGCACTTGAAAATCAGTCCTTTTTTAAGTAACAATAATCATTGCAAATTAGTTTTATATAGTACTTTAAGGTTTACAATTCGCTATTCATACATTAAAGACTTGGCCTTCCATATGATCATATAGCTAGTGTCAAAAGAAAGATATGAATACAGATATTCCTGAATCCAATAACTGTGATCTCACCATTATTTCATGATATATATCTATATATATATAGATATAGATAGATAGATAGATAAAATATAAATGACCATCCTGAAAACATATCAGTCATTTCAGTGTTTCATGGTTATAGTGGCAAAACAAAACAAATGAAAAGAGTGCTCTTCACTTAATTTTGAAGAACAACCACAAAAACACTGTTTCTCCAGTTCTTGGCTCTTTAACTGAGTACCACTCCTACTTTGTTTAAACAAATTATCAAGCTCATTGTCAAGAAGCAATTTTTGTAAAAGCACTTAGGAGTGTATAAATGTAGTAGATACTATATAAATGCTTATTCTCTTCTCCTCCTCTCCCTTCATCCTCATAAGAAATAAATTAGGGTATCAGAGAAACAGATTTATGTAAAGTGAATCAGAATAAGACAATATCCACAATATCTAAAACAATTTAAATGAAAACAAAATTTAAAAGGCAACCAGAAAGAAATCAATTGGAGTAAATAATCTTGCTGTCAGAAAACAAATGATAAACTACACTTTCTTGTTTTTGATACAAAAGTGGAAGATTATGGAACAAAAATGTTACAAACATCATCAGTTTTTTGGATTTATTTTTCTGTTACACAATATCTTTTGATGTTGGAAAACAACTGTTACATACACAACTACATCACAATATCTAAAAACCACTAATAAAACATTAAAAAAATAAAGTCAAACCAATCTAACATTTTGTTATTGCTTTGGGGGATTAAAAAGTCAAATTAAATCCACAAAAGAGGTAATTTATCCAACTCAAATATCATGTCTTAAGTTCACTATTTAACATTATCCTGAAAAGAAGCAAATGTACCCCACCTGCAGTTTTCTGGAAACTTGAAGGACCCTTCTTTTCTTGACATGATGAAACTTTTTTAGAGCTATTTGCTGACTTGCACACATGTGAAGACAGGGTCCCACAAACCCGGAAGTAATAGTTGTATTCACCAGCAGTCACTATTGTGTCATTGACAGCAAGGGCCCTCAGGTTATAAATGTGGCCATGTCTTGGATCTTTTACCTCACAATTGTCTCCTTTGAGGACATATGTGAGAAAAAAAAAATTTAAGTGATAGTGCAAAGAGGAAAATATATAACATTCATATACATCTTTCTTATGATTTAAAAACTGAAAAAAAAGAACATGCATAATTTTATACAAGACATTTTATATTATTTTACCATTATAAAAGTTAAAAATCAATTTTAGAAAAAATTGGAAGCTACGATAAATTTTCTCTAAGAGTTTGCTTACAGGTTCTGCTTCTCAATGGTTCTTCATACTAAAGTATTGAGAAACAAAGCCTTAGGCTAGGAAATATTAAAATGTATCACATTAATATGTTTGCAATGATTAATATGAAATTTTGGATGAATGGAAAAGAAAATTTTGGGGGTGGAAAAGGCCACAGATCTCACCTTCTGCCTTGCGAATAGGACAAGCCTCTATGGTTCTCCAGACAAATACATATTCACAATCATCCTTATGTTGAAACACTGGTGATCCCTAAAAACACAAGCAAACATTTCATTTGGGTATAAGATGCTCTTTTTATATTCATCAAAAGCAGTCAACATAAAATGGTAGCTTCAAATGCCTTCTAGAAAGGCATTAATCAAAAGACCTAAGATTTAACTACAAAATTAGCTTGGCTCCAAATACATGATTTTCTTCAATATTAAGGAATTAATGTTTGAACTTTCTTGGAGGATTCCAGAGCATAATGCTATCCCATCCATAGCTTTAAATCCCTTAATATAAAATTAAAAAAAAAAAAAAAAAAAGACATCTTCTATGTGAAGTCCTTTCCAATGAGTTCCCAAAAAGGTTTTGTTTTGTTTTGTTTTTTTTAAAGCAGAAAGATTAAAATAAATACATAGAAATGTTTGTTCTTAAACAAGCAAAGCATTTGTCCTGAAACTTACAGGTGTCTGATCGCATTCAAAGATGATACGCGTGGAAAACCGTTGATTTTCACATTTGTCACCATTCACATAAACAATACTCAGGGATCCATTAGCAGCAGTTTGAGGACTGATCTGTACAACACCTAGGTTCGTGCCTATGTCACCAGTTTTTACACAAGATCCCAATGCACTACCTAGAGGAATAAGAAAGACTAGCATTTCAGTAGAGTGCTTTTAAAATTCTAAGTCAAATGTTTTTTAAAATCACTTTATCAAAGATAAAAGAAGACCAAAATAAAAAGATAAAAGAGAATTCACCATGACATCCAGGAATGTAAGGTAGAGGATTGCAAACATTTAAGTAAAAAGTTCTGTTTTTTCCTTCTGTGGAAGTATCAAGTGCAATCCAAGGTTCTCTTGTTTTGCTCAGGCCACTTAGATCATATTCATTGCCAGCAAGATCTGAAAAGATATTTGAAACACATTGTACTTTCTTTTTCTTTTTCT
The DNA here is from genome assembly GCF_902635505.1 of Sarcophilus harrisii. Lineage (NCBI taxonomy): Eukaryota > Metazoa > Chordata > Mammalia > Dasyuromorphia > Dasyuridae > Sarcophilus > Sarcophilus harrisii. The sequence continues at coordinate 131,077,882 of NC_045429.1, forward strand.
TTTTTTTAATTATAGCTTTTTATTTATAAGAAATATGCATGGGTAATTTTTCAGCATTGACAATTGCAAACCTTTTGTTCCAATTTTTCCCCTCCTTCTCCCCACCCCCTCCCCCAGATGGCAGGCAGACCAATACATGTTAAATATGTTAAAGTATGTGTTTTACATATATGTGTGTGTGTGTGTGTGTGTACATGTCCATACAGTTATTTTGTTGCACAAAAAGAATCAGACTTTGAAATAGTTGTACTTTCTTTTTCAAAGTGCACTGTGTTAATGGATTAAAGAATATTCTTTGTAGTTAATGACTTTAATTTAGGTTTTCAGAATAAAAACAAACTCACAAAAAAGTATTGTGAAAAAGATGACAGATTTAGGGCTTGAAAGGACCTTAAGGCCATCCACAATTTACCCCCTCCTCCTCACTTTGCAGATTAGGAAATTGAGGCTCAGAAAGCTTCAGACATGCTGAAGGTTAAATTTAGGTAGAAAGCAATAGATTCTGGAGAAACTATGACCCTTTGCTTTTTTAGTATGCATTTACATAGACTATGCAATATAGTACATATAGAATTATTTTTAAAAATACAGAACCAATGGTCTTTTCTATACTTTGTCACTAAAGTCACAAAGCCTTAAAAAGATTCTGATGTTGCCTGACCTCTACTACATACAAAGTAAATATGACACACTATGTACAAGATCTTTCATCATTCTTTTTATCATTTTATGTCCATATTTTTTCCCCCAACTAGTCTAGTGAGCCAGGACCACATCTTGTTCTTTTTGTACTTCAGATTTATGGATCCCAGTACCTTTGACACAAGCTTTTACTGATTATGATTTTCTTTCCCCCTGAAATTATTATTTCTGTATAAAAAAATGTATTGTCAATGAAACTATGTAAATACATCAAAGAAAAACCAATTGAAAATAATTTACACATGGCAATTCTAAAACTACTGCTTAAGACTACATTTTCCCCTTTTACTATGTTTTCCAATCAGGAATTGATCTTAAAATATATTTCCATTGCCACTAAAAATTTAGGTATGATCAACATTTGCAAAATGTAAGTAAATTACTTTATTTTCATAAATACCAAAACTTTAGTGAAAACTTCTAATGCAACAATGGGCTAACTAACATGCTGTTCCTACCTTACACACACACTTTCTATTTCCTTGATCTCAGGAACTTACCAGTAACTTGACAATCCACTGGAGAAGGTACACAGGCTAAAGCTGTTTCAAACTCAAAGAAAGTATCATAGATTCCTAATTCAGAATTAATGTCTTGACGTAGAAATTTGGATTTTCCTGGGTAGATATCATCATTGCAGATAAAACGTATGATGAAAGCATCTGAAGCACCTGTACAAGAAAAAAAAAAAGGTCAAATTTCTGAAAAACAGAAGCAAAAGGGTATACAAACATTTGCTAGAAAAACAATGGAATCCCTTCAGAACGCTGATGCTCGGAGTTAGGAAATAAAACTAATCTGAAAGATTGTACAAGATTATCCATCATGTTTCAGGGGATATGATTTTATTAATTTATACAAGAATGTACCATATTATGACTAGTTTCAAGCTATAAGCAAATCATGTTTTCTATCAACATTTTGAATATTCCACGATCTTCTATTTCTTTTAATTGCTCCTTTAACTTACCTAGCTCCTTTAAACAAAATTTAAGTGTCATTCAGATATCTTCCATATATCAATGAATAGAATTCTTGTTACAACACAAAAAATTTCTAATAGAAAATATTTTAAAGTTCTTTGACTTAAACTTGGCATATAATAGCTAAAAATAACATTTATAAAACACTTTTGTCTACAAAGTGATTTACATATATTATCTCATCTGAAAAAAATAGACTTGTGAGCTAGGGATTGTCATCCCATTTTATAGATAGAAAAGCTAACACAGAGTGAAGTTAAATGATTAGGCCAAGATAACAAAAGTAGTAAATGTCTTGGCAGGACTGGAACTTGGATCTAATTAGTGTTCTATTACAATGAATTATACCTACATAAAAAGGGAAAGGAGGGGAGGAATGTAATTTGGGGGGGGGGGGCGTTTACATTGAGAATATTAAATGACTGAAAAGCAAGGGAGAAATGGTAGGAAGTGGTAGTTCACAAAAACTACAGCAATACAATTAAGATCAAATGATTCACTGAATCAGTTTGTCTTATAACAGTCAATCTGGGGTATCTTAAGAGAATTTGAAAGTGATGATTAAATCAATTTTAAAAATTTAAGCTTTGTTTTGCTGGGGAATTTTCTGGAGTGGTAGAGAGGGAAGCAGTTAGCTCCTAGGATAGAAGTCATTCTATGAACATCAGCAATTTGTAAAGAAATTTTGCTGATAATTCCAAATTGTCACAAAGAAAAAGGGATAAATTGTGATAGGCAAGGAAAAAGAAAAGTACAGACAAACAAGGACTCCACCAGTTATATCTTTAAAAAAAATGCCCTGAAAAAGGAATATCAGAGAAAACATAAAAAGGCAAGTAAGTTTTAGAACTACTTTAGTCTAAGCAAAACTCATACTAGAACCTAGTATTTGAGAAAGCTAGACTGGTTAAAAATCTAACCATGCTCATTTCTTCAAAACAAATTTCAAATAAGTGAAAAATAAAAGAGATTTCTATTCTCACAACAGAAGGGCTTGTAGGTACAGATTCAGTCTAGAAAGACTTAGAACTGAATTAATGGAAATATTAGGATTTTTGAAAAAATTTTTGACCATTTGACAAACTATGAATCTCCCTTCCACAGTAATTAAATCTGAGTTAGATAGGGACACTGAGGTAATACTTAGTACTGTTAAGAGACACCATGAGCAGTGTGATGCAAGAATAAAGGGTGGGACTCAGACTCAGGAAGACCTTAGATCCAGAGCTGCTTCTCAGCTATCCAGGCTAGGGAATACTGAGGAAGCCTGAAAGAATCTAATTGGCAGAGCAAAGATGAGTTAACCTTGATAAAAATTAGCTCTTCACCAGGCAGTCTCTATACAAATAAAATCACAAGTCCAATTATAAAACCAAAAAAACAATTAGTGACTTCTGATGTCACAAATTCTTAGGTGAACAGAAGAGTTCTAAAACAATGCTTTCAAAATGGCATGAAGAGCACAGACCTGATAAAGATTCCCTAATTCAGAATGACTTCAGTTTACATTTTAACACAGAAGATAGTAGTACCCCAGCATCCAAATATTCACTGTAAGAACTACAATTATTGTTTCATCTCAATAATATATTTCTCAAGAGGAAACAACATAACAATATCCCCTAAGCAGCTATACCCCCAAATAGCTGTACCCGCAAAAGCAACAAGAAAAAAAAGAAAACATGAGCTATGAATAGGTTTTGAGTTGGAAAGGCAGAGGGCAGCTAGGTGGCACAATGGATAGAGTGCCAGCCCTGAAGCCAGGAGGACTTGGCTTCAAATCTGGTCTCAGACACTTAACACTTCCTAGCTGTGTGACTCTGCACAAGTTACTTTACCCCAATTGCCTCAGCAAAAAGAAAAAAAAAAAAAAAACAGAGAGAGAAAGAAAGGCTGCGTACATTGTATATTTGGGCAAGAAAATATTAAAAACTAATTTTTTTTTAGCTTAGCAAGATACAGAAAGAATTATAATTTGCCCTTTCAGATTAAATAATCTTTAATATCCTTGGTATGGTCCTCTATAACACCTAAAAATAAAACAAAAGAAAAACTGTAAGACTTAGAAATTTGACACACAAACTTTAAGTCAAAAATGAAAAGAATGAGGGGGGTATGAGAAACTGGAAAGCAAAACAATTTCTTTAGATTTAATAAAACACAAACAATGGCTTTAAAAATTTTTTTATAATTTTTACCAGCAAATAGAGGCACATTTTCTTTCAAGAATACAAAAGTAAAATCTACAAGATATACACAAACAGGATTTGGTTAAAAAGTAAGCAAGGCCCATATGATCACTCTTCACTTCTTATGTCAATGATTGAGATATAGATGGCTTTTAAACTTACCTTTAGATGGTGAAAGGGCTCCTCTGTAAGTAAGTGTTATATAGCCCTCTGTAGTTAAGTGAAGACTCTTTTTAGCTCCAACTCTCCTTTCTGGTTTTAGATTATTTAGGTCTCCTGATCTGATCTCTCCTTCACATCCAGAAGCCTCCTTTCCTTCTATAGTCCCACAGACAGGCAGTGTTCCACAGATATTGAACTGGAAAGACAGAAACATTTATAAAAACAGCAGACATTAGCTACATTATGCTATTTATTGCTGTATTACTCTTTCATTAGTTTTTTATTGTTTTTGTTCACTGTTTGCTTTTTTTGCAAGACAATTGGGGGATTTAAATCATTTGCCCAGGATCACCCTGTGACTAAGTGTCAAGTGTCTGAGGTTGGATTTAAATTCAGATTCTCCTGACTCAATGTCTTGCTGTCTATACACTGAACAAAACATATACATTCCAGAAATAAGGTCCTCTGAGCTTTAAAAAAAAAAAAAAAAAAAAAAAAAAAAAAGTTTAATGACTGCACATTTCAGTACTAATAAATTAGAGCTTTTAAACTGTTTTTTTTTTCTTTTCTCATTATCTTATAAGTTGCAGAACAGTGTACTTGAGGTACATAGAGCACAATTAATTGTTACTGAAGAACAGAGAATATCACACAAGAGGCAATAAAGCAGTTCATGATGAGGGTTAGAAGGATATGACAGAAAAATTAAGAACTTCACAGAAAGACTAAAGTTGTTACTCCTCAAAGAAAGGCATATCATTTCCCACCACCATCCCTCCCCCCCAAAAAAAGAATTGGGGAGAGAGGGAGAAGAGAAAATGGTGACACAAGAATGAGAGATCTCAATGCGTGTACAGCTCAAGTGTTCACCTGGTATATTCATGTCAGAATCAACAGCTGAAGGTCTATAGTCCAGTGAGTGGCCCTCCATTTGGTGTACTTACAGAATATAGACAAGAATCTATTTGCATGTATTGAGCCTATTTGTAACTTTTAAGTATTGGTTAAATTTTTAGAAATATATGCATTGAATATACTACCTTCCCCCCTTTGTAAAGGATGTGATTTAGGATATTAAAATATAGAAGTCAATCATTTCCACAATGTTTGACAATAATTTCACTAAAAACTTGAATACTAGGGAGCAAAAAATACATAAAAAGTGTTTTTTAAGTCTTTTTATGATCACACTGTTATCTACAAAGAAGAATATTTTAAGGATTTCATCATCTTAGGAAATACTTCTTCCACTTGGACTCTGCAATGGACATCTTCCAAGACAATAGCAAATATATCTGGTTGCATTCTACAATGCCCTAGAAACATCTTCACTCTGGAAGCTCACACCATCCTTGATTTCATACAAATATCCCCAGCCCCTGTGGCTTGGTTCCCCTTTGATGGCTAGTTCTTCCCAGAACCACCATTTGAAGGAGGTGATTCATATCAACCATGTCTTCAATTCTCTCTAGGCCACATTCTTAACACTGGATTTTCTCTACCATATCTCAGAAACCTCTTCCTACTGGAAAATCACTCTAGCTGTAGACTTCACAAAATACAGGTATTCTCTGCCCTACAGTTTCTGTCTTTGATGGGCAGAAGGGAGAAAGAGGAAGGGAAAACAGAAGGGCTCCTTTGAATCTTCATTTAAAGGAGGAAGAGGATGGCTATGTCTTCAGTCCTTTCCAAGTTCCATCTTCCCTACCCTTTTTGTTTTTCATCTTTTTTGTTGTCTTCTTTCATTAGAATGTAAGCTCCTTTGTGAATGGATACAACCATTCTAGAGAGCAATTTGAAACTATGTCCAAAGGGTTATCAAACTGTGTGTACCCTTTGATCCAGCAGTGTTTCTAATGGGCCTATATCCTAAAGAAATCTTAAAGGAGGGAAAGGGACCCACATGTGCAAAAATGTTTGTGGCAGCCCTCTTTGTAGTGGCCAGAAACTGGAAACTGAGTGAATGCCCATCAGTGGGGAGAATAGCTGAATAGGTTATGGTATATGAATGCTATGTAATATTATTGGTCTGTAACAATGACAAGCAAGCTTATTTCAGAAAAGCCTGGAAAGATGTACATGAACTGATGCCGAGTGAGGTGAGCAGAACCAAAACACTATACACACTAACAATGTGATTATGTGATGATTAGCTATGATAGATTTAGCTCTTTACAGCAATACCATGATCCAAAATAATTCCAATTAGAAATTGGGATGGAAAATGCCATCCATATCCAGACAGAGAATATGGAAACTGAATGTGGATTGAAGTATAATATTTTCACCTTTTTTATTTGTTTGTTTGCTTTTTCGGTTTCATAGATTTTTTTTCCCCTTTTGATCCGATTTTTCTTGCACAACATGACAAATACAGAAATTTTTTCAAAAGCATTGTTCATCACTGGGAAATGATTTCTTCCTGGGTTATTTTTACCTTCTGAATCCAATTCTTCCTGTGCAATGAGAACTGTTCAGTTCTGCACACATATATTGTATCTAGGATATACTGTGACACATTTAACATGTATAGGACTACTTGCCATCTGGGGGAGAGGGTGGAGGGATGGAGGGGAAAAGTCGGAGCAGAAGTGAATGTAAGGGATAATGTTGTAAAAAATTACCCAGGCATGGGTTTTGTCAATAAAAAGTTATAATTATGAAAAAAATAAAAATAGAAACATGAAAAAAAAAAAGTATTGTTCATGTATAAGCTATATTAGCCTATCTGCTATCTTGGAGAAAGGGTAGATAGAAGAGGAAGAAAAATTTCGAACACAAAAGTCTTACAAAAATGAATGTTCAAAACTATTTTACATGTATTTGGAAAAATAAAATTGAGAAAAAAATAAAGCTAATTACCTGTTCACAAAATAAAAAGGGTCTGTCTTTTTGCTTATGTTTATATTTCCAGAGTTTAGCATACTACCTGACATATAGTACGCATTTAACAATTGTTTATTGACTTGACATATCTTTTGAAGAAAGATCAACAGGAACTAAACATTAAACAAAATCAATCACTTCTTTGACTTGTATAAAAGAGATCTTTGTGCCTCCCTATTCAATAGTGATTTAAAATTTTATGATATGAAAAGATACCTCGCCTCACACCTTTGCAGAAGTAGGAGATTCATAGGTGTCAAACATTACATGTAATTTCAGGGTGGGTTATTTTTTTCACTATATTGATCAGTTTTGCTGATTTTTTTTTTTTTTGTCTCTTCTGGCTGTTTCTTTTTTTTCTTTTAAAAATATTACTTTTCATAGGAGATGACCCTCTTGAAAGGGTTAAAGAGAAGAAATGTAGAGGGGACAATTTAGGGGATATAAAAACATGATATCAATACATTTTATTTAAAGAATTAATAAAACCATTGGTTCAACCAAAGAAAAGGGAAAAAAATACATTAAAGTTGTTTCCTTTCCTTAACAAATTACCAGGCTTCAGGAATACTGATTTAAAACGAAAGTTTTTAACCTGGGTTCATGGTTTCTGTAAATTTTTAAAGAATAATTTCATAATTATTTCAATATAATCATTTTCCTTTGTAACCCTATGCATTGTTTTGTGCATTTAAAAAATATTATTCTAAGATGGAGTCCACATAAATAGGTCTTTCCTGAATATCTAAAAGGTCCAAAAGACAAAAAGGGTTAAGAACTACTCTTAAAAGTCATAAGTACTCTATTACATTCTAAAAACTTCCATTTGTCCAAAAGATACTCTTTCCTGTGTCTTAATCCAGGTTGTGCTTTCTAACACAATAATCTTCATTAGTATCTAATCCCTTTTTCTCTAATTCTATTGGCAACCAAGGAATATAAGCAGTGACCTTTCACCTCAGAATTTCTCCATTTGTTAAACTGTCTTATTCACAGTCCAAATGCCTTGAAAAGTCTTCCACATTAACCACTATGTTCCTTGTTCAGAGGGGACTGTGGCAAACACAGCTTTAGTTGGAAACTCCAGAATGGTGATCCCCTTAGGCACTCATTATTTCACAAGCTTGTCCTTAAACTGTTCCCCTCTGTTCCCCTTTCTCACTCGGTATAGTAATGGCATGCTTATTTTGCTTCAGATTTTTATTAAACCATCTTATCAAATAAGAAAAGTTCACTTATTTTCAAACAGAAACTTCTCTCTTCTGGACATCTGGTTTTGCTAGCAAGAAATCCACATGTGGGTGGTTATTTTTCCCCTTTTAATTAAATGCCAGTTTCCAATGGAAATATAAATAAACCTTGATCTTTTTTTCCAGTTATAACATCATGCACATACATTTGGGAAGTATGTTCAGAAGATTCTATGGCACATAATCAAGCAGGGTGTTTCCTTTTTCTCCTTAATTGAGTAACATAATTACTATTTCCTTTGGACTCCACAGTTTCTCAATAACAGAACACTGGCTCATACATAAATATACTAAAAGACAAACTTTGTAAATGAAAGATGTAAAAGGCAAGACTAGGTCTCCCTATCTCACCCAGACTTGAAGTGAAATGGCTATTTTTAGGTCCACTCCCACTACTAATTAGCACAGCAACTCTCACTTCTTCTTCCATTCTGACCCAGGACTTGGAGTGAAGAACACTAGAGTTTGCACCAAAAGGGTTAGAAAACTAGGCAAGTGCTTTGACCCAGCTATCCTACTACTAGTAGATCTGCATCCCAAAGAGATTAAGGAAAAGGGAAAGGGATCTATTTGTACAAAATATATTTATAATAACTCTTTTTGTGGTAGCAAAAACATTGAACTTGAGAGGAAGTCCACTAATTGCTGAATGGCTGAACAAGTTTATGATATATGATTGTGAGGGAATACTACTGTGGGAAAAGAAATGATGATTTCAGAAAAATCAGGACTTACATGAACTGATAAAGAGTGAAGTAAATAGAACCAGGAGATTATATAGTGGTAGCAACATTGTAGGAATGATCTAAGTATGAAAGATTTAACTACTCTAATCAAGATAATAATCTAATATAACTCCAAAGGACACATTTCGAGAGAGAAGATGTACTCTGAATACAAATTGAAAAACATGCTTTGCTTTGCTTTTCTTTTTTTTTTGGTTTTGCATGTAAATGTTTTCTTTGGCAATGTAGCTAATAAGGAAATAGGTTTTGCATGACCTCACATGTATAATGAATATTAAACTGTTGTTTGCATTCTCAAGGGATTGGGAAGGGGCAGAAGGAGAGAAATAATTTAGAATTCTGGAATTTTTTAAATGAATGTCAAATGTTTATATGTAATTGGAAAATATTTAATGAAATAAATTAAAATACATCTTTTTGAGGGGGAAAAAAAGGAAGGAGGAAGACAAGATTTAAGTTCAAATTTGGTCTCACATATTCACTGTCTGTGAGACCTAAGCAAGTCACTTGACTGCTCTTTATCTCAGTTTTCTCATCTGTAAAATAGCATCTACCTCTCATAGTTGTGAGTTATTAAATGAGATAATACCCATAAGTGCTTTGTAAAAGTAAAATATTACATAAATGTTAGCTATTATCATTTTAAAACAATTCAATAATTCATAATCAGAAGAATTGATGAGCATAACTCTTACCATAAAAGACTTTCCAACACCAGAGACTATATATCCATCTGATTTAGTTAATGGATCAAAATTAAACACAAATCCACTGTTTGGATCCCTTACAGAGCAGGCCTTAAAAAAAAAAAAAAGAGAGAGAGAGACAGATAAACACATGCATGCAAAAATTCCATAGAAACAAATTACTAATTCCCTTGGAAAGAATTTCTCATCAACATATTATAAAACTTTTTTATTTCCTCACAATCAGTATTGAAGCAAGTCAATAGTTGGCAGGAAGGAAGTTAACTTTAAAAATCACAATAGAGTACAAAATAAATTTGTCACTAAGGCATGTTCAGCATGGGAACTGACATCTACTACTCCCTGACATCTCAATGATATCCAAAGAGTATTCTTATACTCCCTTCAGTAACAATCCTAAGTACATAGGTTTCTATTGACAATACACTACAGGGTTAGCATATTTATGTGATCCAATGGTTTATTACCAAATGCCTACAGAAAAGCATATGGGATATATTATATGGAAAGAAAGTTGGTTTTTTAACAAAAAAGTATCCATAAATTATTTTTCCAATAAATTTTTAACAAATCTTATGTCTAATATCTTCCTTAACCCTTCTATAACTTAACCCATGCCCAAAATATTACATTCCAAAAGATGAAGCTAACTAAGTTCTTTGACTTCTTGGTCTCCAGGTTTATGGTTCACTACACTTTCCTCACCACATGCAGGCCCTGTCAGAAATCAGTAACTGAATAAGAGCCATGTAAATTGTACTCTATCTTAACTAGCCAACAAAGAATTCAGATTTTTCCTTTCTAGCTTCCAGTTTACTTGACACAGTACCAAGCTCCTGGAAAATAAACCTCTGAGATGTGAGCAATGGAGCTCTGGATTTAGGTTGGGCAATATTTATCAGCTGGATCAAAGAAGACAAGGTAGAGAAAACATGAACAACTCTAGAACTGTCATGTCTGACCCATTCAAAAAGTTTTATCCATTTCCTTGTCTAGCTAAAACCAAACAATTTCCAATGGTTGCTTTAAGGCAGATAACAGAATACTCTCTACTCACAGGAACATGGATACTGCAAAAGTTTAGACACTATGGCATATCATACAAAGTTAAACATGGGGTGGGCATAATGGGATTCCAATTTTAGAGCAAGGGAGATATTCTGGAAATCAAGCCACAAAAGGTCAAGAAAAAGATCATAGGACTTAATATATATATTATCACTAAACTGATTTCCTCTATGAATCAAATTTCATGTTTTCAATACTTATGATTCTGGGTCTAAGAATATCTCCAGTAATTTTAGTACATTGCCACTTAGTGTTGGGTAGTGCAGGTAAGGATGGTTTTCTTAAATTCAAAACAGCAGCTTTGTGTCCCACTTTTATGTCAAATATTTAATTATAAATCTTCAAATCATAGTTTTGTGATAAAACACATCTTTTTGTTAATTAAGTCTTGGGCTACTAATTTAAAACAATGTTATAAAAAATAATTCTGAGGATATATGAGTATCTTTTATTTACTAATTTTTGATTGCCCCTAAAATATTAATACTAAATTAAAATTCAGGGTGAATTTTTAAAAGAAATGAATTTATTAACTTCCCAAAGATAACAATTTTAAAACTGCTTACTGCTACTTAAAAGACATCATCTGCCTCCTTATAAATGCAACTGCATTTTCTAATCACAAGTTTTCCTGCCCCTTTTTCACATGCTTCCACAATGATTTTCCACCCTTTTTTCCTTTTTTTCAGGCATTTAGCTGAAGGAACAAAATAGGGCTTGAAGCCCTAAGTTTATCTTCCATCTTATTGACCCCTTTTAGTTCTATAAACTTGTGTGTGTGTGTGTGTGTGTGTGTGTGTGTGTATTCAACATATACTCAATAAACTGAACAAGAATTCTTATCATTGACTACTGATCCACTTCTGGAGGCAGACTACCTGATTGACTTCATCTGCCTATAATGATTTAATTTACTGATTACAAATCAGACAGAATTAAAAACTTCTATTAAAAAAAAAAAAACTAGCTTTATCACAAATGTTGCAACTATTTCTTTCTTTTCCATATTCTGATTTAAGGTAGAGAAAACACTCACCTGATTTTCATCAGTTGTTTTAATTGGACAGGCAGCTTCTGTATTCCACAAGAAAGTGGCAGTGCATTCCCGCATAATAGAAAATACTGGGTGGGTGTTCTGAGAAATCAAATCCAAGACAACAGAAAACATAAAGACTGGATAAGAGACACTGAACAGTGCTAGTCTCGATCCCTTAGACTATAAACAAGGCATTAGAAAAGTCCCTTTTCTTGTTTGGATTTTACTTTTCCCTCTTTAAAAAAAAAAAAAAAAAGGAAAATGCCATCCCCAGTCTTCCCCATAGGATTACATAAGAATCAAATGAAATCATAAATGCTTTAAAAATACAAGATGCTATATGTCAACAGGCCTAGATGCAAGTACCTAGATGGAAGGAACTATTGATGGTTTTGTCTGTCTCCACTGTATGTGGCACAGCAGTGCACACAGTCAATGTGTGGTAAATTCTCACTGAATCAAACTGAAGCATAAGGAAATAGATGAAATTTTAGATGACAGATTCTTAGATTTACCTCCTTCCTGCAGGTATTGTTCAACTAATATATAATATTTACCTGCTTGTACTTTTGTAATTTGACAAGAGAAGTAAAAATAAAAGATTCAAAAGGTGTTAGCCAATTAACAAATACAGACTAAACTCCTCCTATGTACCAGAGGCTGGGAACACAGATTAAAAAAACAAAGGGAAAAACCAATGATCTCAAGCTCATGAACATGAACCTTATATTCTAATAGGGGGACGGAGGGGAGACAATGGATGTGTACATATCCAAGTTAATAGAAAATAAATACAAGATTTAGAAGTAAAATGGAAATTAAGACTTTATGTAGTCCAACCCTATCATTCTACAGATCAGGAAATTATACAAATGGAAGTCAAAGAGACTTGCCCAGACAGCAAGTAACAGGGCTTGCTGTTCAACAGACTTAAACCAGAATATACTTATTCCAAATGAAGTGCTATTTCCACTATTAAATATCATCATTTTTGTTTGGTGGTACAGGTGTAAGAGTCAAGAGTATAAATAATCCCAGAAATAAGAGGGGCAAGTAGCTATATAAACTCCTATATGATTACAGGTGAAAGTAAAAGACAAATGGGTTTCCTTATACACAGGATAAATAAAATAAAAGGGCCTTCTTTATTGTAGTTCTTTCATGTTGTACGTATAAGAGAAAGAACAGCCCACATGCCAATCTAATGAATGGGTTTTACCTTTCCCTTCTGTAATACACAATTGAGCATCAAGGAAATAAAACCTACAAAAAAGGTATTTGGCTTAAAATCAAAAATATACTTTTGATTTTCCTATGGAAAGCCCAATGAGTATTTTAGTATAACTTAATATTATACTGTTGAATCACGACTGAATTTTTATTTTGAAATAACTTAAGACAGAGCTCAAACATAAATTTTTATTTTATTTTCTTATGAAAATCAAAATTACTAGTTTATCAAATATCTCTGATTTTAACTTATCTAAAGATTTAATTAATGGAAATCATTTCTGGACTAATCATGAATCAAAATATTTTATCCTTGGGAAAGGATAAAGGGAAAATCTCAGATCATGTACCAAATTCTTTGGGTTGTATAGTTTCTATCATTTTACAGATGAAGAAATTGAAACTTATAAGTAACTTGCCCACCGAAATTGTGGAATCTTAAAAAAAATTACCAAGAATTTCTTTTTATGTAAAATAAGGGTTGAACTAAAAGAGCTCACTAGCTCCAACATTCTGTTTTTACAATTCTGAAACTAAGCTTTAATGATCAGCATGCAGCAATAACAATAAAGGCCTTAATTTTTTTTATTAAAAATTTGCTGAATCTTTACAGTTACATAAGAATTTTTGTTGAGCGTTCCATGTAAATATGCTGCATATATGATACATACCAGAGCCTTCTATAGAACATGAATGATGTTCTTATAGAAGAAAATTTGAAATTTAAATCTTTTAAGTTAGTTGTTCCTCTCAGATAAGCTCTCGTAATCCAATGAGTTTTCTCTTCTCACCTTTTCTACATTTCAACCTTCATCCCTTTTATCACCACCCCTTATTCTCTTTCCTATTACCCCAGACTTTTAAAAGGTGATAAGATCACCCTTTTTCTCCCAAAGATCAACCTATCCACATTATTTGTGCCCTTGCATCAAACTGCTTCCATCATCACATCTTACTTCCCCTAGTCTTTGATCTTTTCCTATCTACTGGTTCCTTCCATGATGCCTACAAAAATATGCAAGTCTCCCTCCATCCCACCCAGCCCCCCCAAAAAAAACCCTCAAGAGACTCTACAATCTCCTCAAGCTATCATTCTATAACTCACTTCTCCTACATTCAGAAAAGACTATCTAACTTCCATCCTACATCATAATTCAGTACTTTTTGTAATTTGCATTGTAATTGTCACAGTATCTTGATACAGTTGACTGGGCTTCTCTTCTTAGATATTCTGTTCTATATAGCTTCATGAAATTTTGTTTTCCTACCCATTTGTTCCTCTTTTCAGTCACCTTTGCTGGTTTAACATTCTTATCACCACACACCTGCTGATTATGGGTAAGATGTATATTGATGTACATTTACTTTCTACATATTCTCTTACTTGGTGACTTCATTAACTTCCAGAATCAATCTGTCATCTCTGTGCTGAGGATTCCCAGATATGTGTATATATACATGCAAATGTACATTAAGTGCACACACACACATATATATACATTTAAAAATCAAGTTCCAGTCTTTCCTGTCCTCCAGTTCAATTTCATCAACTGCTTATTAAATGTTTCAAATTGGACGATCTAACCTATGCTCCCACCAAAATGACATTTCATCTCCCATCATCATGTCATTGGATGTCCAAGAAGCTTAAAATACATTCCCTTCTTACTTTCATCTCTTATTACCTCTTATTTCCCCCAAAATTTTGTTCCACATAAAACCTGCCCTAGACTCTTCTCCCAACAGTTAGCGCACTCCCCCCATGTGTGTATGTGCGCGCATGTGTATATATATATATATATATATATATATATATATATATACACACACACACATATACACACCTTGTCTTTATTCAATATAATACCTATGTATCATCTTTCCCAAAAGAAAGTAGGTTCTTTGAAGGGAGGGGTAATTTTTTTGTCTCTGTATTTCCAGGGTCTAGAACACAGTAAATACTAAATGCAAAGACTGCTTTTAGACATCTTTAAAGATAATTACCCTAATTTTTCTACTTACTAGTCCCACAGTAACTTTGAGTAGGAAAATTAAACTCTCACGGTCTTAAGTTTCATATGCATAATATAGCAATTGAGTGACTACAGTATTGCAGCTTTGCTTTTTAAACTACTAATAAAAAAATCATTAACAATTCATTATATCTTACCAGACTTCCTCTAGAACAGATAAGATGGATTCTTGTGGAATACGTAGTTTCTCCTTCACTATTTAAACATAAAGAACCATTCACATACTCTAAAATGAGGCTACCACTGCCATCAATTATAGGACCCGTTTTTGCAACGCCCAAGTTGCTGATTGCCACTGTTTCAGAAAATGAATCCTAGGAACAAAACAAAAAGCTTTGTTAAGTTTTTCTTCACACACACACACACACACAAAAAAAAACATACCCCACACGACCAAATCTAATTCATCAGTAATACTATAGAACAATCTTTTGAAAATTACAACAAAGTTTTCCATAAGAGGGGAGAGTGTACTTTGACAAAAAGAAAGGAATTAAGATATTCCTTCAAAGGAAACCGGTGAGCAGGGCAATGTACATGTTAATTCATCAAATGAAAGAAGGTAATAAATATAAAATAAAATTTTGTATCAACATTCACTAGTGAAATGGCCTCTAATTCTTTTTCTTCTTTCTGATTTGGGTACTGGTTTCATAAGAATATGAATAATTAATGGTTGTTTTTGTGTCCTACATATCTCACACTGAAAAAGGATCATTAAGGTTTTCAGTAATTATCATGTTAACCTTATGCACACATTTTTATGAATATTAGTCATTCATTTTTTGGGAGGATCTTTAAATATAATGCAGTTTCTGTCATTTTACTCATTATCTGAAGTCAGATTTTAACTTCTGTTTTTTGGAAACAGTAACAAAAAAAGTTCCAGCTCATTTTCATTCCTTTTTTTTTTTTTTAACCTACTTCTTATGTGAAACAAATAGTTGAAATTAGTTTTGTTAGTCCTTTCTGCTACTCCCCTTTATTCAGATTTAAAATTATTCCATGACATTCTATTTGCAAGTCCTTACAAAGTAAGACTTATCTCAGATTCACTAAATATACTTACTCTTAGTTTTCCCATTCTGTACGTAAATACTGTTCAGAATACTCCCTGGTTCATTTCCATTCAAACTCGTATCCCTTTCAAAAGTATTCATTTAATTCATCTCCTTCAACATTCCTTTCCTGTTTCTAGTTACAATGAAATCTAACCTTCTATTTATGGGTTTTCTGATTAAATATTCTTTCTTTACTTTATGTTACTTATACAAGGTGGGGCATCTAAAAAACAAAAGCCTTCTTTATCCAACCCAAACATACATACATACATACATACACACACATATACATACATACATACACACAGTATATTTACAAACCTATTCAAGACTCTCATAATTTTTCTCATTTTTTTTAAGGTTTTACAAGGAAATTTCTCCCCACCAACATAAAAATTTTAATGGAGTAGTGTGTCATGTTAAAAATTCCTTTGTGAAGCCTGTGTAAACAGGGGCCCCCAATCATTTTTCTTTCCCTTTCCAATCACCACCTACCTAAGCCAAGATCATATATTTTATCTCTCAGCCTATGTGCCTCTTTTTACCCACCCTCTGTACTAGAAGCTCTCAGAAGTCCAGCCAATCCTCCCCTTCTACTCCCATCCCAGAACTGTATCTCAAGAAACACAACGTTTCCTTAAGAAAAACTTTCCTAAAATACCTATTTCTCCCAAATGGGACATATTTCAAGTCCCCATTGTGCCACACACCCCTAAAATTCCAAGAACATAGATCCTAACACCTTCAGATTGTTTTTAGCTTTTTCCCCATTCCTACACAATTATCTTTTCCTTACATTCTCTCCTCATTTTCCCACTCTCTCTCACATATTTTTCTTTCAGGATCCTTTTGACCCTGGATATTCTTTCGGGGTCTCCAACAATCCAAGATTTGTTGTCTTCAAATAATAAATGAAGCCAACTCCTAGATCACTGACTTCAACTATTTCAGGGTTGCATGTAATCTCTGGGTTTCTCTTGAAGGAAAAACTTAAATTATTCCCTGTTAAATTTACTTCCACAGTTTCCTGAATGATAGTCAGTTTTTTTGTGTTGCCTTTTAAAAGATATATCATTATGTTTATCCAGACCAATCAACCTTAGGTTATCTCCATGGTTTCTTTCTCCAGGGTTAATCACTTTGGCTAATATAGAATATATGTATTCTTCCTATATTATCCTTTGATCCTGTTCTGTCAAGTTTTCTTCCATTCTATTATATTTCTGAATTCAAGATCTGCTATGTCCCTTTTCAGAGCCTCTATTATTTTTTTTTAAGAATAATGACTTGAAAATATTAAAACTTTATTTTGAAAAGATGAAGGTTGGAATGTTAATTTTATAACATCATGAAGAAGAGAAATAATATAAGGAGCTGCTTCATCAGACATCAGCATTCTAGAAGTAGAAACTATTTTTTTTAATTTTGGTTTTTTTTTGAATGATCAATATGATTTTATTTTATTTTATTTTATTAATAACTTTTTATTGACAGAACCTATGCCAGGGTAGTTTTTTTTACAACATTATCCCTTGCACTCACTTCTGTTCTGATTTTTCCCCTCCCTCCCTCCGCCCTCTCCCCAAAGATGGCAAGCAGTCCTATACATGTTAAATAGATTGCAGTGGATCTTGGATATAATATATGTGTGCAGAACCGAACAGTTTTCTTGTTGCAGAGCCTCTATTATAAAGAGATTTTTCTGCGTTAAGTTCTAAATTGATTTTCATTTGTTCTTTTATATCTTGAATGTTCTGATTCTCACCCCAATTTCGATCCTTAGTTTCTTCTTTTAATAATTCTGTTTATTTCTTGTATAAATCATGTTAGAATTTCTAGTTACAACCTTATTATCATGAGGGGAGACAGGAGAGGAACAAGAAGAATCTACAGATATGACTGCCTTATGTCCTTTTTATCTAGGATTTGAAATGCTATTTCTTATTTTGTCATATTTATTCATTATTGTCCTCTCTTCTGAACTACTTTAATCTATCTGATCCACTACATTTGGTTGGTTGCAATAACTTCCTCTTATTAAAGGTGGGGAGGGCTCACCAGGGATGGGGAAAAGATTAGTTAGATCACTGTATAAGGGAAACACCCAAGGGAAAAACTGCTGCAACTGAGATTATGTCCCACCTTTTCCTTAGCCTTCTCAGAAGCCCCTTTCTATTCTATATTATATACTATCTAAATGGCTCTATACTGCTGAACTTTTCATAGTTCATCCACCCAGAACACTAGGACTGGGCAAGTTCAATGCTCTCTCCTTAGTATGGATAAGGGGACAAGAGAAAATTCCAACAAGACAGGAGAGATGGTGCTACAACTACACAAAGCTTCAAGTTCAAATGCAGTAGTAGTAATAGTCTGTGGGAAAACACATTGATCAGATGTCTTGTTTTGTTTTTCCTAGAAGGAATTATATTATGTAAAAGTGTCTCCCTCCTTTCTCTTGCCATTTATTTTTTTTTTTTATCTTTCATGCTATGAAGTGGTGACAAGAACTAGGCTTAGAGTTAGTCTTTCATGCTATACCCTGCTGGACATTCCTCCTTCTTTAAACAACCTTCAAACTGCCACATAAAGAAAGCCAAGAAAAGTAAATCGCAAAGGATCTATAAAAAACTTTTTATAGGAGCACAAATGTATCTTTTACAGGAGCACAAATGTATCTTTCATTCAAGAATTAGCATATTCAAGCACAACTATGGAAATATGCAGAAGTTTTTCCAGTATCTGAATTCATTTACTACTAAATTGCTAGTGTCCTTAAAAAGCAATTATCTAAATTTCAGATTTTTTAAATAATCCAAAAGCAAGATTTTCTTGATGATACTGAAGTAACTTCACATATTTCAGAAAAATAAGTCATTGAATTAGAATTACTAATTACCTCCATTCCTTCAAAAATAAAGTCACTAACATTATAACTTTTTAATTTAATTTTTTAACATTTTAAATAGGAAAAATGTAAATAAAATCTCATCAGCCAGCAAGCTGATCTAATTCAAAGTTTATGCCTATAACTTGTGACTAAGTTATTATATTCATATTTACAGTGAAGCTAAAATTACTAGAATAAGTTAAAGAAATAAAATAGCCACTAGAGTACAAGGCTTACTTGTTCCTTTTCATATTTCATCTGACAAGCTGAAGCATTTCGATCACAGCCAGGAATTGGGTTCAAAGGTCGACAAATATTTATATAGTATTTCTTCCACGTGCTATGTTCTCCCGAGTTGTCCATTGCATACCAATTTCTGCCACTACTATCTTCAGACTTTGCTAAACTAAAATTTAAAAATAAAACACTTCTTTAAATAACATGTAACATGTAATTAAAATAAACAAGAAAAAATATGCCCAATTTCAGAAAGTCCCCTATCAAAATTAGTAAAATTGGATTAATTATATGCTATTTTGTTAACTATTGATTCCTACCATTACAAATAACTATTTTTTATTTAAAAGTTTCATAAGGATATAGTGAATGTAGGAAAACCAACTAACCTGAAAAATACACAAAAAATCATCATGTATGTCAAATCTATGGAGTTAATTCAATTAAAATCAGCAATTTATTAAGTATCAACTGTATATAATGAATAGAAGATTTTTTTAAGTTTAGGCCCTGTTCTGAAGATCACAATCTAATAGCAGAGAAGTGAAAGAGAAAAAGATACGTAGACAAATTACTTATTATGATACAAGGAAAAATGTGTTGAAAGCAAATAAAAGGTCTAGGCAAAACAATGAAAAAAAAAATGGCTGAGGGGAGATATCATATCTAGTTCAATGGGGAGAAATAAGGCATTAAAAGGGAAGCAGTTATACCCGAGTTGTTTCAGGAAGGAAAAACTTTACGCAGAGATAGGAAATGGATCCTTACACTGAATCTTCCTTATGACATTCAATGGCTATTAATATATCACTTCTCCTACCATATACCATACCTACGTATCATATAGTGAAAAAATAGAATCCTGGTCTTTGGAGTCAGGGAGGTCTGGATTCACATTTCACCCCAGACATTTAGTTAGATTATTCTGGAAAAGTTAATTTTAGCCTTATTATTTCTCAATTTCCTAAACTTTAAAAGTGAGGGGAATGTGTGATCTCAAGATCCTTCTATCTAAACTTTCAATCTTTTGATCCAAATCCCCATTTTGTTCACATACATCAAAATTTACTTTTGAACATCAACTCAGGTACATAATCATTCATTAATAATTTCTAAAAAAACAGGCACAGTCATCTGCACTCATTCCAGTGAACAATGGAAAGCCATGAACTCCCCTACCTGGATAAATCATACTGCTCCAGGGTATTGGGATCCGTCACCATACATTCCAGTGGTTCTTCTGGACATGCATAACTAGTATACCACCTAAAATTATAGGTGGAATTATCTTCCTCCTAAGAAACCATAATGGGGACAGAAAATGAAAAAAACATGAAAACTTCTCAGCGTGAAGCATGGCAAAAGCGAACATGACCAAGCTTCCTATTAACCTATAAAATAAGCAAAATTTGTTTTATTCTTAAATTATCACAAATTAAGCATGAATTCCAGGATTTTCTTCATATCATCATTGCTCAAAAAGAATGAGAACATAGGAGCCTGTTGTTTTATGCTATAAAATTCTGTAGCACCATACTTAGTATACTATACTAACACCATCTGGAGCTTAAGTGAAGGCATTCATGACACCAAACGATTTAGAAAATGAATAGTGCTAGTGTACTCTGGCAAAACTAAAAGAAGCAATTCAGATTCATAGCAGACAAGAATTTGGCCAGGAAACCAGACTAATAGCTCTACTTCTAAGAAAAACATCATGACAGCTTCCTGGATAAGTTTAGGGAAAAAATATACAGCAGTTAGCATCATAGGTTATGTATAAAGAACTTTGTGGTTCATACTTTCCGTACTATTCATGACATTTCCCTTTTAATTCAGAAATGTTATATCAACTTCATTAAACAATAGTCTTCCCCCTCTTTTAGTGTTATTTTATTTTTCATATAGAAGATGTTGTTCTTACCTGGTACTCTGGGACACCTACTCCAGCATCTCTATCACAAAGGAAAGTAATAAGTGTAGTTCGTGGTGTGCGTTTTTCATCATTATAAACTGTGCCACCTTTGTAGCTTAACTGAATCATCCCATCATAATATGAAAGGGCAGAACTATTCACTCCCAGATTCCAAGCTTTCCTTTGACTAAAAGAAAAGCACAAAGTCATCTCAAAAGAAAAAATTAAAAGCAATAATATTTTTGCCAAAAAAAAAAAATTTAATTATTCAACATATGATTCTCTTTAGGTAAAAGAATGCTTCCCAATAGTAAAGAACTATACATTAGGGGCACATTAGATACCTATACTGAGCTGCTGAGGTAGCTAAAGCAGAATTTCACTAATCATAATGATGATAATAGCCAACAGCTTACAATTATTATCAATTTTCTGGGTTTTTTCTTACCAAAACCCTATAAGGCGACAGTTTCAAGTCTTCACTCCAAGACCAGAATCTGAACCACACACTTCTACAAAGGTTTCTATTTGTAATACTAAAAAATAAATTATCAGAATATTTTAATTACCTCATCAGAGTTTCTTAATACAATCAAAACCATATTTTAAATATATGGTAAGCTTCAGTTTTTCCTAGGAGACTACAACCTGCTCTAAAATTTCTCCTGTTATATTTTGCAATACAAAATCTTTAAGAAGCATCAATTATTTAAAAACACATCGAACAGAACAGAAGCTACTTGCCTTTCTTCCACTTGGCATGCTCCTGAATTTGGCTGACAAACAGCTTGAGAGACAGCACCACAAACATTTATGTAGAATTTATATTTTTCTGTTTGAACCAAATAGTCCCCATTTTTCTTAGTCAAAGGTGATAAATCAAAAGAAAACCCTAAGTGTAAATAAAAAGACAAGATATATGTAATAATTAAAATAGATATTCCTTACTGTGTTCATTTTTATGCCCAGCTACCACCTATTTCAAAGAACTTATTTTACAGGCGAAATTTAAAACAAAGTAGTCATCAAAATGACAAATTTATGTGTTTGATGGGTTAATTTTTTCAATTAATGATGATATGAAATCATCACAAAGACTATATTCAATTGCTTTTCCTTGATCATCACTTTATTCATAGTAGGCTAGTAAATGAAAACAATTTATTAAGTGCTTACTATTTGGCAAGGATTATGCTTACTAAGTGCTTGAGATACAATTAAAATAAAGATACTCATTGCTTTCAAGAAGTATATTCTCTAACTGAGAAGGACAACCCTGCATAGGAGAGTTCAGCTGTAGGCAGATAGAAAAGGAATGGGAGTGCTTAAGATGCAAGAAAATGCCTGATCCACCAAAGCAGACCATCACGGTAGGCAGGCAAAGTAGATCTACTTACTAATCATAGTGGAGAAGAGATTCTCTCTCCATTAAAATGGGGATAAATTAACAGGCCAAGAAGGAAAGGCAGAAGGATGAATTGCTAGGAATATTGGGGGTAAACTCTAGGATAGGAAAAAGTTGGTTCCCATTTGGGTACTTCTTAAAATGAGCAAAAGCGAAGTTAGGTTTTATTAAAACTCTGTGTCTTAGAGTCAAGCCCTTATTTCTAACATCACAAAGACAAAAAGCCGCAATCATATAATTTAATTGGATTGCCAAAAGTCTAAAGCTTATATTTTAGAGTTTTAAAAGTAGTTTCAACTCAAATGTACTAACATGGATCAAAAGGGAGAATAACTATAAATATTCACTGTACAAAGCTAATTGAGAAAGTAAAAAGTGTTACATTACCGCAACTACAAGACAGCATTCACAATATTATGGATTCTGCTCGGATACATACCTGCCTGTGAATCAGTAACTCTGCAATTATCGCCTTCAGTCTTAGACAAAACACAGGCAGCAGCTGTATGCCACTCAAATTCATACAAACAGCCATTATCTCCGGAATTTCTCAAAACAGGAGCACTTTCTAGATCACCTACCAATAAAAAAATTTTTTAAACATAATAATCTCCATTGTCAAAAAGTTTCCTTTGTTGATCCTAATAAACCAGAATTACCTATCACCTACCTCCAAATAAGTTTAATAATCAAAATGATTTTTGCTCTTGTACTGATCAATTTACATTATTTTTTGTTTATTAAGTTATCTGGAAAATTCTCCAGAAGCTTTCTACTTCAAATGACAAGCTTTCGTTGCTTTAAGATGCATTAAAAGGGAATAACTATCAGGATAGCAATTAAAAGAGAAAACATACAAAATCCAAATGCTGAGCCCAATCAGAAAATTTAAAATCTGAAATGCCTAGTTTACAGACTTTTACTCTCAAATCTCAACAAGTGTGTATCACCTACTAAATGATATGCTAGATGTGGGATAAATTAAGACAAAATTGAAACAAATACTTCCTGTACTCAAGTACTTGAAATTCTAAAGACAGAGACCTTGATACTTAGGAGGAAGTCAAATATATGCAAAATAACTATAAAAAGGAAGTTGAGGGTATAGAAATCAGGAAAGGCTTTATGAATGATACAATTCCTGAGCTAAGCCACTGAAGCAACAGGTCAGAACTCTACACCAAACTTCTTGAACTGTGGTTTGTGACCATTAAGGTATCTTCTCACTGATTGTGGGGGTCATGAAATTATGACTTATTATCAATCAGCATTTAATTTGTATACCTATTTTATATACTTATAGGATACACAAAATCTCTTGGATGAAAAAGGGGTCACAAGTGGCTGACAATAAAAAATGAATGAAGGAAATATGTAAATTTTACAAAAGTCAAGGGAACTAATTAAAACATTTTTACCTGGCTTGCATGTAAGTGTTATGATAGTTGTGATTTTCTTGTTTGAGCCACAATTATCACCATCAGAATAAGAAATCTGAATATTTTCCTTATTCTTTATTGGAGAAGACATAAACTTGCCCAGATTTTTAAAACTTTGATCACCTGGGGAGAAAAAGGGGGAGAAGACCTGGTTAAGAACATATTAAACAAAATATTAAGTAAAAATTAAATAAAACATATTAATCAAATAGTTTAATAAATGTAAATAGAACATACTAGTGATATTCCCTAATAACTCAAAGTGTACCTTACCAGCAAAACTGGTAATTCTTTTGTGGTGAGGTGGTACCTTTGAGTAGTGATAGACCCAGAGTCAAGAAGACGGGAGTTCACAATCTCACCTTGGAAATTTATTATCTGTTATGATACTAAGCAAGAAACATCTTTTGTCAGCCTCACTTTCCTGGACTATGAAAGGGGGCAAATAATAGCACCCACCTTCCAGGATTACATGTAGTGAAATACTACCGATATAATACTGAGAAATACTGAGTAATAATACTGATATAACACCTTATAAACGTAAAAATGCTACATAAAGACTTCCTCACATTGCAGTTTCTTTTATATTTGGGGGTTTTTTCTATTATTTTATGACACAGGATAAAGAAGAGCCAAGGACTTTCCTAACGCCGAATCTAGGGGCGAGTATGAGTTATTATACGTCGTCTCAGGGAATCCTCACTCCTTGAGGGCTAAACAGGACTCTTAATTTGTTCAGTACAGATACAGAAGAAATAGACAATAATTAATTGCACGGTGGTTTTGGAATGAAATAGACAATAATTAATTGCACGGTGGTTTTGGAATGGAGAGAGCCAGGATGTAAATCACGTGGGTCATTGTCAGACTTTTCAGGGCTTCATTAGTTTCAACTATAAAACCAGGGGTTATTTACACTTCTTAAGGTCCCTTGGCACCCAATGCAGGGACGCATCTTCGTCTTCAAAATGAGGCAATTACATTGCTTCCAAATCTGAATGTAGGAGCTAGGATCTGCATCGGTAGCGTGATGGGGATATGCCAGCCTGTCTCCCAGGTCCTTTCCAACTCTCGAGCTGGGAAAGGATTAAAATGCCGAATGTCCGCACAATACGATATGGAATTTTTTTCCATTTCCTTTCTTTTCTCTTTAATACTCCTAAAGTTTTATATGTGTCCTTAATAAAAGCACACGTGCGTGCGCGTGTGTGTATGTATGTACGTATGAAGGATCTTAATCGGGAGCAAAGTGAGTAAGTGGGAGGAGCATTTGTGTGGCGGGCTTACTTCAGGCGTGGTGTTGGAGCGCCTCCTAGTGGCCCTGAGCATGGACGTATGTGGGCGCAGGTATACCTATGTATGCCTGTGCATGTAAATGTCGAACACGTAGACCATACGTAGTCAAACGTTTATCTAGACGGGTCTTCAGATTGGTCAAAAAGTTCTTCCAAAAGGGGCGGGGCTTCACAATGAGGCTTTAATCACAATTTCTGTCCTGAAGGGTACTGCAAGTGCGTAATATCCGGTTCTCTGCTGATGGTATCAGAAAGCGCCACTGAAATGCCGACCAAAAAAAAAAAAAAAAAAGTGCCAGGCCGATGGGCGGGCATATGCTCACCACAAAGTCTGAACCCTCACAAAAACAGGCAGGTGCCCTCAGGGAAGCTTTTGCCCCTGAAGCTACGTCTCGTTTGGGGGCGAGTTCAAGCGAGCGAACCACCGGACTGCGGGATATCACGGGGTCTATCGTCATATCCGCATGCGACAACCTTGCGACGGGATTCCACATCTTGCCTCATTGCCACGTGATGCACAGATTTGCAAAATTCTAAGAGGGCGGGACTACCCATAATCCTGCCGAAGGCCACATAATGAGGTGCTGGCTTTAGCCAAGGGGAGGCGGCGCTATGCCTAGGGACGTGATCGGTGACTCCGCTCTTACGCATGGTAGCGAGACTGCGCAATGCCCACTTTCCCCACATCCCAGCCGCTTTCCTGCAAAAGCGCAGAAAGCCCTAAGGGTGACTTCTCGTTTTCTACCTTGAGCAGCCTGGGTTTGGTAGGCCTTTTTATTTCTTGGCGAGATGGGGAATTGAATACTGGGAAGAAAAGGGAGGTCGGAGGGGCGACTACTGTAGTAGTCAAATCTACTGAAAAAATTTCTTTCCTATTTTTCCCTCTTTTTCGAACAGATCTTACTACCAGTTATCTATGGAGATCTATCTCCGTATCAATCTATCCATAATAACAAATATATGAAATATTTATTCCTCTCATCGCTCCATCCCAAATATATTTAACAGCAGAGAAGCAGTACATTCAAAAGTCACTGCACCAAATTAATTTGTTATTGAGAATCCGGACCCAAATCATTATATTAGCCCAGACACTCCTTACACAGTACAGCATTTCACTGGGAACCCGTGCTTGAGGGGACTAATTTGCTGAGATCATTTCCAATGAACTGACTCTTCAAAAGTTATCTGAATGACATCCGAGGCAGTATTCAACTTCATTTTATGAATGACAAAGGTTTGGCAAAGTTGATGAAGTTTTGAGTTATCAGGAAAAAATTCTGGTAGACAAGTACAGATGGCACTTCATTCCATTAATGAAGAAATTCATTCTATGCATATCAAAACACTGATATGTTAAATGTTAAATGACTTGCCCTATATATATCATAAGGCACCAGTACACAGTACAAGGGCAAAATCTGAGCGCAAATATTCCTGGCATCAAGATGGATTCCCTGTCCAGTATACCATGCAGTTTCTCTCATATAGATCTGCTATTATTAATTTGGAGACAGTGGTCAGCAACTTTGAACAAAGGGATTAAAGATAATTTTATGCGATATGCCTCAAATAAATAAATAAATGATTAAAATAAAGGTAAAGTTGAGCTCAGAGTGATTGCCACAGATAAACATCAACTTCAGAAAGAAAAGAACCAGAGAAGTTGCCAGGAGAATAAGCAGAGATCTGCAATAGAGAAAAGAAACTAGAAAGATGAAACTCTGAGCCATGTCAAAATTTTTAATAGGTAATTACCAAGAGAATAAGGCAACTACTGGGAACCTTAAAATGATAAGAGCAGAAATCACATTCCAAAACATGCAAGATTAAGTAGATAATGAAGTGGAGACATTAATGTAGAACACTTTTACACATTTAAAAGTTAAAAAGAACTAAAAATAGGATTGGCAGCAGATTATAGAAAGTCAGCTGGCTATTATTACTGAAACTTACTTTAAAGGGGAAGAACTTTTAAGGACACAAGATATTTTTAAAGCAAATTACTATGCTTCAATAATAGAGAATGTTTCTCCTCCTTTCTGAACCTCCCTCTCCACCATCCCATCCCAAAAAAACACACATAGCCCCTTAGCACTGTACAAAATTCTAGATCTGTTTAAGTGACTAAGGTAGAAAACATCAAGATATTGCCATGATATCTCCATGTTCTGGACACTAGGGATTCTTTACACTAATCCATATTAAAAGATTTGTCTTTCTGAATTTACTTAATTGATTGGGTACTATTGGACCTATTTCACTATTTTCAACTTGGACTAAAATTAACAGTATGGTATAGGGGAAAAAAAATTAATCGTAAACCCTAATTGTTAGAAAGTATGAATAAACTAGAAGGTCAAACTAAATTAGCATAATCTAATCCAAAAACACAAATTAATGTAGGCAGTATCCACAACATGGAGATCCTTGCTGTACTCTATCTCAGGTTGATGCCATAGTTTAGTAAGGATAACGGCAAACTAGAACATCCAGAGGGTGATCTGGATAGTAAGCAAACCACAGATGTCACCTGCATGTGAGCACTGCCTAAAGGAACAGGGAACATTTATAACAGAAGTCATTTATTAAGTCAGAGAAGATAAGACCTGGGAATAAACATGACGACTGTCTTCAAATTTCTGAAAGTTGTCAAGTAGAAGAATTAAACTCATCATCTTAGCCTCAGATCAGATTAGAATGCAGGAGTTGTGGTTACAAGTCACAAAAAAAAAAGCAGTCATTTTTTTTTAATAATTTTTATTTTTTATTTCAAATTCAACACAAGCATTTTCATATTCAAAGAACAAAAAAGATTTTACATATATATATACATAACATGTATAGTTATATTTATATGAAACCATGATGTTTACAACTTGCTTTTAAAAATATATATATTAGTTTCAAAGCTATCTTTCTTGACCAGCTCCATCTGAGCTGCTTTTCATTTTTTAAAAATGTTTTACTTACCCTCTTTTGTCATTGCTACGGCTAGACCTCTCTTCCAGGATCCCTCTCCAATCCCCTACACAAATTTTCTTCCACAATTCTGAGAAACAAAAGGCCTAACTTTTTTTTTTTATTGAAATATAAACATATATTTCATATGCAGCGTTCCGTACCAATACATGAATGGTCTTCCACTTTAAAAAATAGATAATGATAACGTTTTAGATCCAAGAGTAAAATTCTAAGGAAGGATCCCAAAATTTCAGAATAGAGAGCATTTTGATCAGAAAAAAAAATAAATAAATAAGCTTAATGTGATTGAAAAGTATCAAAGAAAATAAAACTAAGCTATTAAAAGCTTAAAACCATGATAAGACTTTTGACACAATCTATATATTTCCATCCACTATGGAACTGTAAACAAATAGTAGTAAGTGAATATAATGCCCTAAGAATTATCAAAGGAACATGAATTAATGTAATGAAATAAGCAGAATCAGGACGAAACACACAATGACTATATTAACTTAAATGCAAAGAAAAAGAAAGTGAACGATATTAAGTAATAATGAGCACTACTACCTCCAAAGAAGACATACAAGAAGATATCTTTTTCAGACATGATGGAACTATGAGAATCGAACACCGTATATGATGTTGGACTTGGGGAGTGGATTAATATTCCCAAATTGTCCCCCCCCCCTTTTTTTAATGTTGTATGTTGCCATGGATGATTCTCAGGGAAAATATGGGGGGAAGAGGGAAGAAAGAATAGAGGAAGTATACAGAAGGAAGTAGATTATGTTAGGAAATATAAATAAAACAAGCTACCATAAAGAGAGAATATTGGTGATGAAAAAATCCCATCAGAATCGGTTGATAATTTTGTTGAGTTTTGATGAACTCTGTCAATCCATTTGTTTACATTTTATTTCTTTACTAAGAGGATAAGTTTTCAGGTTAAGGAGAGGAAGATATATAGGAATAAAGGTGATGTAAAAATAACGGAAGGATAAAATATATGTTTAAAAGAAACATTTCAAAAACAGACAATTCTGTAATACAGTATGCTCAAGTGGAATAAAATATCTTTTTGTATGATAAAAATCACATTTATATATTCCCTTCACAATGTAAAAAATAAGGGAAAAAAAATTTATATTTCTTCCACATTATTTGGAAGAGCATCATCTACATCAGAGTTATCAAACACACATGTGTCTTGAAACACCCTAGGGTGTATCGCAAATTACATTAATATGTAATTGCGAAATATATATATATATATATATAAATAAACACACACACACACACACATATATATATATATGCAAGTGTCATAAACATGCATCACTTGAGTAACTGCTGCTAAAATTCCTTTTTCATAGAAGATTCTTTGAAACTACATTAGTATTCTCAACTGATAAACAATCCAGTTGACATATTGACAAAATTACTAATAAATACGCTACAACATTAAACAAAGAAAAATCATTAATAATCAACTTGTCTCACCTGGAAAGAAAAAGTTAAAAAACATTGGCATTAACTCCCAGCATTTTATTTCTTTAAGATGTAAAAACTTTTCAATCTTTGAGGTTAGAAGAGGCACTATTATCATGTCCTACTTCATAACAAATTGTTCGGTAACTGCTTTACTATTTTTGTTCTTGTTGATAAAAGTTTTGGTTCAAACAATGTATATATTATCATGGGGTAATACTCTAGAGATAAAAAATTCTGATTACATCTTCCTAATGTAATATACAAATACCATTCTATTTGCAAAAAGTTTCATTTTCAAAAAACCTGGTTTTTTGTTTTGTTTTGTTTTGTTTTTATGAAAATCATGTCTCCCTATCTTGCATTGCTACTCATAAGCCTGATCATAATGCTATCCAGCACAGAAACTTTTATATGAACTAATTTTTAGAACTTTCTTCTTTAGCAGCCTAGTGGTTGTCCCCTATCTCTTAACCCCCAATTCAAATCCTTCCACTCCCAAGGACTCCAACCATATTGGTACTGGGCTGAGTACAACCAACCAATTAACTATAGTTCCACTGTAGTTCCGAACTCCTTACCTTCACCAAATTCCACTAGCATCAGCCTCCTAGTAGCTGGGATTATAGGTATGTTCTACTACATTTAGCTAATGAAATATACACTTATTAATAAAGACAACGACATTTCACTGACCATGACCATAAAGTGATATCAGATTTCTTCCCATGACCAATGCTCATAACTACCTTTTAACTGTGGTCTAGATATTTGACTATCTTCACTAAAGTAATATGTTTGACATTTAAGAACCAATCAGCAATTACTCTTGTATTTTTCAGAATACTGTACATACCCTCTACCAGTGCATCAACATAGGTAATTCAGTCTTAGAGGTACCTGAGGCACGACAAGATTAAGAGACTTGTTCAGTCACAGAGACATGTGTAGAAGTTAAATTCTTCTAGGGCAGGAATTGTTTTCTTTTTGCCTTGGCATCCCATTACCTATCATTGTGCTGATATACAGAAAACATTTAGAAATGTTTAAACTGAATTAAATGTATGAGAAGCAGGACTTTCTTAGGTCTTTTCAACCCCAAGATTGGCTCTTTATCCACTTCATCATTTTGCCTTTCACTGCAGTCAATGTATTTTGCCTTGGAGCCATAATAACTAAGGCTTTTACACATTAATACTTGAAGTAATGTTCAATTTTTATATCGGGAAAAGTGGTAGCCAGTTGTTCCCACCACTTTGCCAAGAACACCACAAACAGTCAGACTACATATGTATATAGCTATAAACACATAAAACACCAGACAATTTGGCTAGATCTCTGAGGAGTCACAGAGCTTTCTCAGTCTACAATTTAAAACAGAAAATATTTTACATGTTTTGACCTTAAGAATATTTTAATAAAAATTCAGCCTGAATTCAATCAGTTACTAATTTTTGAAACATTAGAATTTGTAGGCTATTTGAAGCTATGTCTATTCCAGACAAATCAGAGGTTACATGGTCATCTAAAGGTTCTTCTAATTGTTTTTTTCCTTAAACCACAACTTCAAGACCTGAGTAATTAACTATAAAAGCATAGTTAATTTAAAGAATTGTCAACAATACTGTGTTAAATTCACAAAACACAAGAGTATTCAAGACAGAGTGTTTTCTTAGTGGTTCTTCACGTTACCTATAGCCAATCTTTATTTCTGATCCTGAACTGCAGCCTAGTCACAGAAGCTCTCTTTGAGACTCAAAGTTCATTAAGCAACACAACTTTATAGCTCATGAATGAGATATATGTCTCTGCATTTAAAGTGATCGAGTTTTTTAAGTTCTAGAAGAAAAGTTACTACAGTTTTATCTGCTTATTATACTCACCAACAGAACATATAGCTGCATCTTCTGGGCAGCCTTTAGCTTTCCCTTCCTGAAGTACTTTGTGACAGATATTGATGAAAATGTGTTTCTTTCCTGATTCTATGTGGTTGCTGTCCACAACTTCCCAATTTTTTTCCAGTTCTAAAACAGAAAATTTTGCATTCAGCCGAAAACAATAGTCTTACTAAGTCTACTATCACCACAGACAACTAATCTAAACAAAATTAAGAGTTAAATTTTGGTAGCCTATTAAATAAATTTAATCCAAATAAAAAAAGAGATGAGATTTTTCAGGATTTTATTTTGAAATACATTATATCAGTGAAATTGAATTTTAAGTCTCTTTATTTAGCACTTTTGGGGTTTAGAAAGTTCTTCACAACTTTGAGATTAAATATCATCCTCATTTTACAGATAAGGATAGTGACTCAGAGATTTTTAATGAACTACTACCAAAGATCATCTAGCTAATTAAGTCATAGGAGGGAATTCAATTATTTCCAGTGATCTGACAATCACATAGAAATAACCAACCAATAATAGCAATAATCTTGAAATAAAAAATACACATTGGACATTCAACAGTATACACATTGGACATATGGTGACAAAGGTTTCTGAAACAGAAAATTAAAGGAAAATTTGAAAAAAAGCACTTTAAGCAAAAAAAAAAAAAAAAAGCAAGTTTAAATACTTTATTACACACTTTTGAAAGTGAGTTGCATTAAAAGAATATAAGATGATAAAGCCACCAGTAATACACCTAAATGGAGGTATAATAAATAATAGAATGCAGTATCTTTTTCAAAAATCCTTCCAAAAAAAATTTTTTTTAAAAGAAACCTAGGATTCTGATTATAGGCTTGTGATTAGCTATGGAGTGTCTGTTTATTCATTTTTAAAACTGCAATTATATCTACTCTATATCTACACTAAGAGTTTTATGAAGAACAAATAAAAAAATTAAATAAGAGTGAAAATCTGAGTAGTGACAAGATCTATAGAAGCCTAAGAACTCAAGACAAGAAGCTATGGAAGGTACTTTAAAGGTCAACTTCTTCTCAATTCAATTATCTAAAGTACTGAATGACCCTGGGCATGTAATTTGAATTCTCTAGACCTACTTCCTCCCTACAACATGTACAACCTAAATTTTCTGCTTTCTAATATCTTTTTTCATTCCTAAAATTCAATATGATTCAATTATGGCTATAATCAGAAAATAGCACTCACTTGAAAGAATTAGGAGAAGGGGAAATGCCCCAAAGAACTATACCTGAGTGACGAACCAATGCCGATAAATCATATCGTTTGTTCCCATCGGTGACTCTACAAAGAAGATCTTCTTTCTCTTTGACACAGGCATATTTTGTATCCCAAGTGAAAAAGTAGGTGCAGTCAACTTCACCAGTGAATACGGGAGCTCCTTTTCCATCATTGCCTATGGGGAAACATGCACACACCACACATATATGTGTGCATACATGTACACACACAACATATACATACAATGTGATTATTACAATCAAAATCTTAGGATCTCGAATAATTTTTTAAAAAATTATTTCTTGCTCAGTCTCAAATCTGTATCTTAGTTATAATTCTACCAAGTAACAAATAGCATAGATATGTATATGATACAAATATAGAAAAAACACAAGTTGGAAAAGGTTCAGTGAAATCTAAAATCTTATTATATTAAAAGCATAATAAGCAGATATAAACTAAGGTCAATGCTATTGCCAATACTAACATTCTGAAGGTACAGTTTCATCATCCACTTTCCAAATTCCCTCACTGTCCAATGCAATGTGAACACATCATGACCACCCTAAACATATTATTCTTGATTTTAAAGACTTCCATCGTATCTGTTCTTCCCAAAGTTTATCTGCATTATATTTCCTTCAACCCCCTTCATTATTTCAGTTTATCTTATAGCTTCATGTATTTTCCTTAGGCTCAAAGATTACAAAGTATTCTACTATACCGTTTTATCTGATACTTTCATTCAAATCTCTCTCCTGATGATGCATGATATTTGGATTTGCAGGTTGTTATGTTATGCCAATGTCTTCATTCAAAAAAGTGTGACTCTTAGTTTAGTTTCTTGAAAGATTAATGGAAAATTTTAAGCCTATCATCCTGAAGTTGGTCTAATTTACTTTTCTCTGACCCAGCAACACCACTAATTAGATCTGTTTCCCAAAGTAATGGGAAGTGGGGGGCGCACAGGGAGAGAAGAAGAAGAAGGTGGAGAGAAGGGGAAAGAATCTATACATTCTAAAGTATTTTTAGCAGCTTTTTGTGGAACTGGAAATTGAGGAGATGTCCATCAATTAGGGAATAGTTGTAGTATATTGTAGTATATATTTGTGATGGAATACTACTATGCCGTAAGAAATGATGAGAGGGCAGCTAGTTGATGTCGTGATAGAGCACCACTCCTGAAGTCAGGAAGACCCGAGTTCAAATCTGGCCTCAAACACCTAACACTTCCTTGTCTGTGTGACCCTGGACAAGTCAATTAGCCCCAAGTGCCTCAAAAAAAGTGCTAGGAGGGGAAAACTGCATAAATATTTGCCTAAACAACGCTTCTAATGACACACATACGTTAGAATTGAATAAGTTCAGAAAAAATTACTTAGTCATCTAATATCTTCCTACAATCTGTTGCCATTAAAGTTTCCTTAAAGTTAATGTTTATGTCATAAGAGTGTTTAACCATTTATTTATACATCCGAGATCATGACAATGACAGCACAAACTTACACTGCATTCTAAAGACTGAAAATACTTTAAAAGCATCTCATTTGTCTTCACAACAACCATGGCAGAAAGATGCTATTATCAGCCCCATTACAAATGAGGAAACCAAAGCAGAAAGAGGATTGCTTTACCCAAGACCACAAGTAATTACTTATTACTTATCTAAGTATCTAAGGCCAGATTTGAACTTGTATTTTTCTGACTCCAAGTCCAATGACCTAACCATTGCACAATTTAAGTACCTAAGTTAACCTCTAAATGTAACTTGTAAACTTTTTTTAAATCCAACAGTCGAATAATTATTCAACATTATGTGTCAGTATTAAATGTCTTCTATGGAAAAGGCACTATTCTAAGTATTAAATGAAGGGAAGAAAATACACACATAAATAAGATATAGTTAGTGCCTCCTAAGATGTTTACCATCAAGAAGGAGAAACAAGATAAAAATGTAAACAAATAACAAAATTAAAACAAAGTGAATTAAAGGGTACTTTTAAGTGTGGAAAGTGTTGCTTCTGGTAAGGGAAAAAAAATCACTATCACCTGGTTAACACCAGAAGAGACTTATAGGAAAAAATACTTGAGATGAATCTTGAATGAAAAAGACTTCCAAGGAGATTAAGATAATAGGATTTACTTTTATAGCTACTACACTACATCAGTACAGAACAAGTGAAACTGCCATTTCTAGTAAGCTGTAGGGCCACAGAACAGAATGCCTAGATATACCACTCTTAAAGGTAATAGAGAAAAGGTTTTGCATTAGTGATTAAGGGGTTGCCTATGCCTAGTTCCCAAGAAAAGGACCACTCTAGAAAACTCTTTTGAGCACAAGATCATGAATTCAAATGGCAGCAAGTATATCAAATAGAACCTCACCTGCTGTTTTGTTGCATTCAAAGTTGATGACAGTCATTCGCTGAAACCCTGAACTGCACGGATCTCCACCAGAATAGATTAAGGTGAGGTCTCCATCCGAGTATCTAGAATTCATTAACAAATTTATTTTACTGTCAAAATTCTCTATTTTGGCTACTTTCACTCCCTTAATTAAGACTTTCGACACACAAAGAACCAATCAGTTTCCCAATATTCAGCAAGCTATTCAATGACTGACATTTTTAAAGGGGTATCAACTCTTTCAATAATTTTGGCATTGGTTAAGAAGTATATTTAAGCAAAAAAAAAAAATTAAAAGATATTTTGCTATAAGTGGTAGAACATTTTTCCTCTTTCTAAATTAAAAACTTCTGGGTTTCATAAAGAAAAGTCAAAGTACAGCAGTTTCTCAAACAATGTTCTACAAAATACTAATATTCTAAAGAACTATGATGTCACTGATTATTTCTAGGGGACAAGAAAAAAACACAGACTCCCAATATTGGCAAAGACCTCAAAAGGTATCTCCTAAAACTAGTAATTCAAGGATCCACTCCAACACGTTCTATAATCAGCCTTTGCTTGAAGTCTTCAAAGTAACAATCAATTAACTTCCAAAGACAAGCCATTCATTTTGAGCTCTCTCATGTTAAGAAATTGTTTTCTTACACCAAGCCTAAATTTACCTTCCTCAAACTCTCAACTATGATTTTATTTAGTTCCTCCCTCTTAAGGCCAAAAGAACTCGCCTAATAACACTTCCTTTCCTTAACAACCTTCCAAATACTGCAAGATATTATATTATATTATATTATATTATATTATATTATATTATATTATATTATATTATATTATATTATATTTATTACATTATATCCTTCCCAACCTCCCTCCCTCACATGAGTTTCTCCCCTCTCAGTTAAATACAGCCTGTTCCTCCAACTAATCCTTCTACATCATGATCAAGCAGGACTTTACCAGATTGGCTGGTCTTCCTTTGGATACCCTCCAGATTATAAATGTGAATCCTTTAAAATGTGCTGTCTACAACCCTAAAGATCAAATATAGTCTCTCTAAGACACACTACAATGAGAACATCAACTCCTTAAACCTGGACACTATGCTTTTCTTTTAATGTAATGACAATATTCGTTTTACTGGTGGTCCTACCAAATAGATGACACAATATTGAACCCATTAAGTCCACTAAGACATCCATACCTTTTTCTGAGAAAGTGATATCTAACTATGTCTCTTCCATCTTATATTTATAACACCTTTTATTTTAACTTAATTATGAGACTTTGCAATGTTTATTCCTGGTCAACTTCACCTGAATTGCTCTAGCTCAATATTCTCTATTCTGTTGAGATCTTTGTCTTTCTTGGAATTCCCAGTGCTTATTATCACAGTGCCTAGCATGTGTAAGTGCTTAATAAATGCTTGTAGACTTGATTATCTTGTTTTCCAAGAGATAACCAAGCAACACTTTAAGAAGTAGAGTAGTAAATAAGACTGGAGCATAAGACTTATGGGTTGGAGTGGCTTTAACCATCAGGTATGGAATGTGAGTTGCTCAGAGTACAGCACAGAGGTGAGTAGATCCTAGGGTCCTGCTAAAAGGCCAATATAGGAAAGTTCGATACTGACCTCAGACAAGATAAAGGTCTTAGCATAAGTCAAAGACATAGCTGTGACCAAATTTAAGCAAAGAATCTCACAGGCAAGCAAACCGCTTTCAGACCATATATCATGAGAAGAAAACACCGACATATCAGTCTCAATTGAGAAGCAAGTGAAGCATCCAAGTCTTTGCTTAGCTCAATGTTAGGTAACATTACTACTTCTAAAATCTGAAACAAGTCACTAAGGCTAGACTTCTCCCTAAGTCATAGCAGCTGAAAATAGCAGCAGCTGACATTAGGAAAAATATATATGGCAATTAAGAAATTGGCTTAATATTTTGCTTAATGTTTCCCTAATATGCTTTAGTAATGACATATCATACTGCTAGTCACTAGGCCAGCATTTATGAACTCTATAGACATATTATGAACTGTACAAACAAATGTTTATAGACATTTATGAACTCTATCGACAGTATTATGTGGCTAAATTAATGTTGGAAATTTAGCTATAGTGGTAAAAGTCAACATATAATCTCACAAAATTATACAGATCCACAACATTTTTAAAAGTAAAAAGTGTTCATTTAAATTCAAAAGTTGCACTAAAGCTACCTTTTGGAAGTTGTGCTTTACCTGTAGTTATTGCATGCTTCCTTAATACTTTTATAATTCAGTGTCAACAAATATTATCTCAAAAACAAAACCCACAGATTTGAATTTATGGACATAATTTCATACTAATTTAATTGTAGTACTAACAATGTAAATTACACATTAATCTAATTAATATTTCTGTTGCTTCTATTGAAATGATAACTACTTCTTTTAAAAAATACCAATTTTAATACACAGTATCATTCATCCATACCACACAAATAGATTTCCAACTTAACAGTATTTAAAGGAGCAGCTAGATGGCAGGGTGGAGAGAGAACTGGCCTTGAAGTTAGGAAGAACTGAGTTCAAATCTTGCCTAGACATTTAACATTTCTTAGCTGTGTGACCCTGGGGCAAGTCACTTAAAACCAATTATCTTGTCAAAAAACAAAAACAAAACTCAGTGTTTAGTCATTTGGGTGATTTGATATCAAAACAGCTCTACAAAAACTTCAAGCCTAGTTGTACCAAGAAAAAATGCTGGTTTAAGATCAGTTTTCTGTTTGCTTTGTAGGATTGGGGAGGAGAGACATGAGGAGATAATAAGGTTCTCAAATTTATTATTATTTTTTTAAGCAAATAAACAGAGGTATGTATCATCATCACATAGAAGCCATGATAACACACCGGAGGGTCTGGTTCTGGTATTTTCCAGCCACTTTGACTTGTCCTGACTCATCCTTCTTCACTTGGCAAACAGCAGCTTCTCTTTTACTACTGCAAACCTGAGCATCAGTTTCTCCACATACATTCATATAATAAAAATATTCTTTTCCATCTGCAGCAAAGTATGGTGATTCAATACCTAAAAATAAAAAATAAATCAAAATGAAATAAATTACTTACAAATAAGAATTCCCTTACATTTTCAGGGATCAGAAAGAAACATTTTCCTTCATTTCATGTCATTCAAAATTTCTCATTTAGGTCCCAAACTAAGTTTGACATGATATGCCTAATGATTATACAACTTTACTAATTAATAAAGAGGAGGGCATATGGAGATCATAGTATACATACCTTTCTTCTTGGTGAGAGGGTTAAGGTCAATAGAGATATCATGTTGCTCACTATTCAGAATACAAGTTTTACTTTCCAAATAATCTCTGTGGCAAGCATACTCTGTTACCCATTCAATTTCATATCGACAATTGGATTTAGCAGTAAGCTTAGGAACTGTGCCCTAATAAAACCCAACAGAAAAAAATAGTTATTTAAAAACACAAAGCTCCATCCATGTTTGATGAGCACACACCACAAGCCAAATGGGAGGTTTGCTTTGTTCTCAGTTCAACAAACAAAAGACCAAATATATAAGATTAATTTAGAAATTTTAGCTCACTTTAGAGGATTCCCCAAATATTCATCTCCCTGACTGAATTTAAAATGTAACACTTCAATTTAGACACAACATTCCAAGAAATGAGTAAATTAGAACAAAGTATCTTATAAGGCATAAATAGACTTTACATTACAGAAGACATATTAAATATATGCTATGGAGAGAATTAAACTAGAGAGACAAGTCGCATACACATGCAAATATGCATGCATATCAGAACATTTAACTAGTATCAGAAAATTAATCACACAAAAATAGAAACACATATGAACAATTACTAGCCAAATCTGAATACTAGGAAATGGGGAAGAAACATTTTTGGTGATCAAAATTTTATTAATAAGTTTTAAAGGGAAAAAAAAGGCATTATTCAAAGACTAAAGTAAAACTGCATAAAGATATACTAAAGAGACTTGGATGGTTCCTCATATTTGTGAAACCCAGAATGCTGCAGTAATGTGCCATAGGAAATTAGCTGTGTCCCTTGTCCCAGATCTCATTTATCCTCTCTAAGCCTCAACTTTCTCATCTGTAAAATGAAGGGCTACATAACATCAAAGACCTTCCAGCTCATTAAGTCTACAAATCCATTATCCACAATCTAAAGACTAAAGAGGATTTATTTACTTAACTCTAAAAACAAATGGCCGAAGTTCCATGTGCCCATCATAGGCTTCCCATATGGGCTTTCAGAGGAAACTTATACCTCCAGAAATATTCAAATATGGTCAGTCAACTCACAACCTAAAGAAACCTTCAAAATTATTAAAAGCTTTGATAACATTTATCAAGAATCTAAAGTATCACTGAACTAGACTCAAAATAAAGATTCAATCTGAATCCTGGCCTGTGAAATTTATTT
Source organism: Sarcophilus harrisii (assembly GCF_902635505.1). Classification (NCBI taxonomy): domain Eukaryota; kingdom Metazoa; phylum Chordata; class Mammalia; order Dasyuromorphia; family Dasyuridae; genus Sarcophilus; species Sarcophilus harrisii. Next base: position 131,117,598 of record NC_045429.1, read on the forward strand.
ACTTACTTATCTATTTGTGTCATGTTATATCAACTATAAGTTTAAAATTAAACCTCTCCACTAATATGGATTTGACTGATGCCTCAAAATGTGTTCAAAGTATCAATAATCACACTAAAAAGTCCAAGAATGCTAACAAGAGAAATTAAAATTAAATAAGCCCTATATTTTACCTGAACCCTACAAAACTGGCAAAGACAATGAATTGACAAAATTCAATACAGGCTCAACAGACGTGAAAAGAAATTGGAAACAAACTAGATGTCATGTAATGGCTGAGTAAATAGCATATACCTATAGTGCACTGTATATTTCACTAGAAATAACAATGAATATTAAGAATTCAAAGAAATATGGAAAGATTTCTATGAGGAGATGTCTAAAAAGTAATAGTTCAATCAAAATAACAATAAACACACTGATTAGAATGATGTGGTCAAAGATAACAATAACCACTAAAATTCTTGATATACATGGTAAAGGAGAGCAGGAGAATAAGGATAATGTAGGTATTACTAAGTTAAAATCAATATATAAATTGATTCCCCTCCCCCCTGGGGCAATGGGGGTAAAGTGATTTGCCCAGGGTCACACAGCCAGGAAGTGTGAAGTGTCTGAGGCCATATTTGAACTCGGGTCCTCCTGACTTCAGGATTGGTGCTCTAGCCACTGCACCACGTAGCTGTCCTTATATACATTGATTTTGAAAAGAAATTAACAATTGGAAAGTAAGTCTTGGACATGTACCATCTTCAGAGATTTCAACTTACATACCTGTTTTTGTTACAAGTCTTTAGCCAATAGAAGCCAAAATGAAAATTTACAAATCTATATATTAAATGTCTCTACCCAATAAACAGTAAGACCTTCCCTACTTTTCTTTAGTTATACAAACATCCAATTTGCACACAGTAAATGCTTGCTAAATTGAACAAGCCTAAAAGATAATTGCTTTTTGCTAAACACATTATACAAAGATAATGTAATAATATTGTAAAAATTGTTAATTGCATGGATGTGGGTAAATCATTCCTTGATATTTGTCTAGATAAGTTCTTATAGTAAATAACAACTACTACCATCAACAAAAACATATCTGATAGCTAACTTTCTGGAGAGAAGCTCTCCTTTCCAACTTACCTAAGCCACTCCCCAGACACAAGAGGCCATTGCTATAGCTCATGCCATATTACAATTCAGCTTTTAAAAAAAGAAAAAATTACTCCCTTTCCCTCCTCCCAGTTAAGGTTCCTTGATTAGGGGGACCCAGCCCAGTGTTATGTCTATACCTAAAAAAAATTAAAATAAGGATATGAAATTTTTAGGATAAGAGATTACCTTTAATGATAAGGATCGTAGCCACTGTTCTCATAAAAATCAAAAAATAAATAAGTAAATCTGTCTGTGTTAACAGCAAACAAACCTCAATTAAACTGTATTCTTGTTACGGAATATTATTGTTCTATAGGAAACAATCAGCAGGATAATTTCAGAGAGACTGGAGAGACTTATGAATTAAGCAGAACCGGCCTTTTGTAGAAGATTATACTAAGATCAATTCTGATGGACGTGGCTCTCTTCAACAATGAGATGCCTCAGATCAGTTCCAATGATCTTGTGATGATGAGAGCCATCTACACCCAGAGAGAGGACTGTGGGAACTGAGTGTAGATTACAACATAGCATTTTCACACTTTTTGTTGTTGTTTGCTTGCATTTTGTTTTATTTTATTTCCCTTTTTGATTTGATTTTTCTTATGCAACAAGATAATTATATAAATATGTATGCCTATATTGGATTTAACATATTTTTAGCATGTTTAATATATATTGTATTACTTGCCATTTAGGGGAGGGAATGGGGGTGAGGAGGAATTGGAAACAAAGTTTTGCAAGGGCTAACGCTGAAAAATTATCCATGCATATGTTTTGAATATAAAAAGCTTTAATAAAAAATATATTAAAATAAATACATATATAATATATAAAAATAAAAATAAACAAACATAAATAAACATTAACTGTATCTTGTTATCTAAAACAGCGTCTTGCTGAAGAGCTTATTAAATTTGGTACAAATCAAAACTTAGCAAATACAATTTCCTAATTCATAAGAAAATTCCCTACATTGAAGTCTCTCGGATTAATAAAAACAAAAATCAATCAGTAAACTGCTTGTACTTTTGCAATGGCTTCTTTAGCCAAACTTAACTCTACAAGTCTCATTTCAATTTATATGTTTACTTATATAGAAATTTAATCCTTCATTGCTCTTCCCTTTACATCCAATAATGCAAAAACATAGCCAGTCCCAGGGTATGTAAGCTGCATGATAATTCATCAGCAGTTCTAAAGAACTTTAAAGAAACTATGTAATAGAATAACTTACTTCTCTTCTCTCTGATGGACATATAAATGTAATAGTCACTGCTGGAATATGACCATCACAGAAAGTGGGGTGATCTTTCCCTTCTTTCACATAACTAAGGACAAGCCTAAAACAAATTAAACAGAAAATAACAGATTAAAAGTCAAATTTACATTTCAAAAAGAACTATGTCTCCAGAGCTTAGAACATTTACTCATATTTATCAATGTTAGGGCTTAACTAAAAAATTATGAATAACTTCACTTAAAAATTATTTTCCTTATTTCCAAAAACTAAAATCCATGTTGATTTTGAATGAGTACTGTGTGGCTAGAGCATTTAACTGTCCCTTTAAAAAATAAAAAGTAACCCTCCTTTCACAGACATAATATAAATCTTCAGAATAAAAGAAACAGTTCTCAACTTTAAATTTTAATAGTACATAAACTCTTATCCTATAATCAAGCAAAAAACCAAAATAGGAGAAACCCTAGCAAACTACCCGCTTTCCCCCCCCCCCCCAACTAAAAGGCAATAAGTACCACTGGATTAATAAATCACTGATTTAAAAGCTCTTAAGTTCTTCAGTGGGATTTTTCCAAGTAAAGAAGCCACAAAATTTCACACAAAATCATTAAATGGCCAGATTCATATATAATCCAAATTAAAGATCTTACCTTGAAATCTGGAAAAATATTCTGAGGGCCCCTTCTACTGAAGATGTGAATACAGTTTATTAACAAACAACTGAAAAGGCAAAAGCCCATCTTGTTTTATAATGTGTTCCCCAGTTATCTTTCTACTTCAAATGTTATATTCAATACTATTGAAATCCTTTCAGTTGCAATCTGAGAAACAGATGGCAGTAAATAATGTTTTAATTTTTTTTTAAATATATACCAGCAATGCCAGATTACTGAAAATTCCTGAAAGTCTACTACTTGTAGACTTTTAGAGAATCCTAAACTTGTAGACACTGAGGGGGGAGAAAAACACCAATCCATACACTTAGACTGAATCTCGGCTCTTTTTTAAAAACAAGACCAACAGCAGAATGAACCCCACAAAGGTACAGTATTAGCACAAAATATTCACAGTAGATAATATTAAAATAACAACATTTTCTACACTGGATATTATTTGCCATTCCTTCTTTGACACTATTCTCAATCAACTCCAATGACTCTTCTCTTGAGTCTGGGATAAAACAGGAACTTTTTTAGTTTCTAGAGTGCCTTATATTTTCCTAGGCACATCATCAATCCCCCTTCCTGAATTATGCAACCCAATCAACTGCCTGTCTCTGTTCTCATATATAATAATAGTCCATATTCTGTCTGCAAGGCTTTGTGCTGGTGGTCTTATTTCGAAAATATTCTTTCCTTATCTTGACTTGAAAAATCCCTCCTTCCCTTCAAAGTGCAGCTCAACTACTGCCTTTATGCCATCTATGTGATACCATTCCCAAATCCCTCTCTTTCCCTCACTTCTATTTTAGTTCCTTATATTTGTTTCTATTTTTCTTTTTATACTTATTATTTTTATATTTTTACACTTACTCCGCTTCTATGTGTACTTATTATAATCCCCAAAGAGTACATAGCCAACTTGAATACATATGGTTTCATTCTTTACATCCTCAGTGCCTGGCACCTAGTAAGAGCTTAATATTTATTAGTGGTGATGGAATACAAATTCAACAAACAAACAAAAAATTAAATCTACTTAGTTTTGAATTATGAAAAATGTCTAGGACTGACCTCAGCAAATTACCCACTCCTGCAGGAAGCAAAGAGAGAAAACAATCCTAAAAGTAGCACAGGAGATTTGTACAACCAAAGCAGCCACTGATAAGCGTAAAAGCAAAGGCAGTTTTTGGTGCTGAAACGTAAGCACCAGATTAACAAAATGTCAATAATTTTCAGTTCTATACAGAGGCAGAATTTTTCATTTAGATTGTCCTAAAGTAATAACACAAAAGGGAAGACTACTTCTACAGACTAACCTGTCTTTGCCTGCTAATTTCAGACCTTCTTTTGGCCTTCCAACATCATAAGCTTGATTCTCTTTCACCAGGCATGCCGCACTACCTGAGGGACAAAATCGTGTCTCTTGATTTGAGCCACCTAATTTAAAAGAAAAAAAAAAAAAAATCAATAGTGACAGATTACAGAGTAGGTCAACGAACAAGGTTAAGTTTGGGAATCAAGGTTTTTTTTCATGCATGTTGTATTTGTTACCTCCAAACTTCCCATTCTTCCCATATTTCATACCACACTCATTCTATAACTACTCTAAAGTAGACAACTTTGCCCATTTCAAGAAATCAAGGACCTGCGACTTTGATGTGAGAATTCTCTCCCTCATAAAAACTGTAATTCAGTCATAACACAGCAGTGGGCATCAAACTCCAATAGAAACATTTTAGTTTTTTCATTTTAGTATATTCAGGGACACACTCTGCAGTCCTTAGGAGTGTTATTAACCCCAACATGACCTATGGTTATCTGTTTAACGCCTCTGATTTAGTCTTAAATATCAGAGAACTCAGCTGGCTTTTCTATGGTTACTTGGAAAATAAATATCAGAGGCAAATTTTGGACGAGATTTTCCTGACAACAGGAACTCTATACACAATAAAACACAAGATACTGGTTGACCATGAAGGAATTTTAGTTTTCAATGCATCTGAGAAAAAATCCACTCTATAAAAAACTGTTTTTCTCCAAAGGAATGCATTTGAACAGGATGCCCCTAGAACAAGAAAAATCTCAACATAAATTAATACCAAAAAAAGAAAATTATCTTGGATTAGTTTAGATAAAATATTATTCTGTAACACTGGAAAATTTAAAAAAAAAAAAAAAAAAAAAAAAAAAAAAAGCTTTTGAAAATTAGTCTAACTTTTTTAGGTCCAAAACCTGAAATACCAAGATAAGAAATGGGAAATTGGGGGTAGAATTATCAATTTTTTTAAAATTTGTTTTTCACAAGCAGGGCCAGGAGATCATTATACACTTCCAACAACAATACTATATGATGACCAATTCTGATGGATCAGGCCATCCTCAGCAATGAGATCAACCAAATCAGTTCCAATGGAGCAGTAATGAACTGAACCAGCTACACCCAACGAAAAAACTCTGGGAGATTACTAAGAACCATTACATTGAATTCCCAATCCCTATATTTTTGCCCACCTGCATTTTTTATTTCCTTCACAGGCTAATCGTACAATATTTCAGAGTCCAATTCTTTTTGTACGGCAAAATAACGATTTGGTCACGTATACTTATTGTGTATCTAATTTATATTTTAATATATTTAACATCTACTGATCATCCTGCCATCTGGGGGAGGGGCTGGGGGGAAGGAGGGGAAAAATTGGAACAAGAAGTTTGGCAATTGTCAATGCTGTAAAGTTACCCATATATATAACCTGTAAATAAAAGGCTATTAAAAAAATTGTTTTTCAGTTTATAAATTAATAAAAAATACAACTTAAAGAACACAACACACAAGTACTCAGCTAATTCAATAGAGGGTCTTCTTCTAGATTACCACAATTAAAGAAAGTTGGCTCTTGGTTTTCAATATCTTTCCAAAGAAAGCCATGGCTTGAAGAACTGACCATCTTGCCCTTGATAGAAGAGCATAACACTCATCAATTAAAACAGAGCCAAGAACAAGACTGTACTAGGGACTTGGGCCTTTAGAGTTTTAAAAGTTAGTCAACTGGCTCAAAACTTATGGCAACTATTTTTGGCAAAAATCCTAGGGCTCCTGTCAACAGATTCTAGGATGTCTTGGAACACACTCAACAATCAGAAAATGAAGCACTACATGAGTCAGCAGGTACAAAACTTCCCCACCAGGATTCTTCCCTAAAATACAAGGGAGTCACAGCTGTGCCTACTCATCTTCTCCCCTTAGGGCACAGGGCACATCTAGGAGATCTAATTTGATCCTTTTGTGGATCACATTTTCAAAAGGTTACCAGAAAATAGGGCAAAGTCACTATACCCTATTCCAGGGGTCCTCAAACTTTTAAAATAGGGAGCCAGTTCACTGTCCCTCAGACTGTTGGAGAGCCGGACTTTGGTAAAAATAAAAACTTTGTTTTGTGGGCCTTTAAATAAAGAAACTTCATAGCCCTGGGTGAGGGGATAATCATCCTCAGCTGCTGCATCTGGCCCGCGGGCCATAGTTTGAGGACCCCTACCCTATTCCAACTTCCCTATTGCCCAATATCCAGTAACACACTACAATACTAGTCTTGGGATTAAGATCTACCTATGAGAGTCCTGTTGGGCAGAAAGCTAACATAGCACAAGAGCTCCAGCCTGATCAGTGTGATCAAGAACATGCACTGACTGAAATGAAAAACAGAAAACCACTAGATTATGAGTAAGGAGAAGGGGTAAAATACCCATTTTACAGTAGAAAACTGCTACAGTGTTTTAATAAGACTTGATTATAATTGTCGATTTCAAACCAGAAAAGAGTCTGAGAAAGTAGCTTCAGAAACCAAGATTTGAGTCTTCAGAAAATCCAGAACATTACTTCCCCACATACAAACACAGATTCAGACCTATGTCTCTACAGATGTTGATAAACAAGGAAGTATCGTGATCAGAATCATCCACCAAGTAGTTCCCAGAGGTATTGATCAATGGATTCAAATCATGCTTTCTTAACTCTTTATCAAACACATAGCAAGGCACCTAGAAAAAAGAAAAAAGGTCAATAAATAATTTAAAGTTATTCAACAAGTATATTTCATTTACTAAACTGGTATTAAGAATTTTACACTTCATAACATTCAGGTTCCTTTGATTTATCAGTATAATTATTACTTTGTAATTATAAAAGCTATGTACATAAATTAAAGCAAATCTGAAACAAAAATATAATAATATAATAGCTCTAAGGAAAAAGTACACACAAACATGAATTTTGGGGCATCGGCAATACAGGAAAAATAAATGTGTGTACGCACACACACACACAAAACACACAGTCGCATATCTTAATGCAGTAAAAAGCACACATGAGAATGTTTATGATTAAGCTGGTATAGGGAACTCAGGAAGAATAAACTTCCAATGCAAATTAGCATGTGCTTAGCATCTTACCAACTTAAGAGTGTTGTCTAGGGGCACTAAAAAGGTAAGTGGCTTGCTCAGGGTTCCTAATGAAGCCTCATCAGAGGCAGGCCCTGAACAAATGCATTTTTGTCTTGAAGGCCAGCGCTTTTATCCACTGGGCCAGGCAGCCTCTCCTTAAGACATCCTATTATACAGTTTATTAAAAAATCATTTGTTAACTTTATACAGAGAAAGAAGAAAGGATAGTAACATTTTTCACATGTGTCTTGATGAATATGACATAGGTGAATAACTGTTGCTCTTTATGTGAGGCCACTCTCCTCTTTGTGCATTCTACCTGGCCATGATATTTAAAAGCTTTTTCCCAGATTCTGAAGAATTTATATTAACATGAAAATTTTTTTCATCCATACATATTTAATTTTTCTTAGGAATAACACTATCCTAATCACAATTTTCTCAGCAGATGAAGTTTGATAAAAATGTCATTAAACTCATTAGACAATGCAACTCTTCCAAAATCCAGGGGAGGCTTTTTTGGTTATTTCTTTGTGTCATCTTATGTCTTTGGGTCATCTAAATACAATCATACGTCCATAATTACACTTCTGTTTGAAGCCAAATTTCAAGTTTTCATTTGTCACCAATGTATTATTGAAATACATTAGCATCCTTTTAATCCAACCCTTCTAAGGAATATATTAAGTCCATAGTTTTTACTAAGTCATGTCAATTCTGATGACAGTAAAATACTGCCAGTACATAAATCACTTTCAACTCATTGTGCTCATAATGTCCAATCTCCCCTTCTTCTTCTTGTTTACTTTTCAATTATGTCCAATCCTTTGTGACTCCCTTTAGTGGTTTAGTGGTTTGCCATTTCCTTCTACAGTTCATTTTACAGATGAAAAAACTAAGCTAAATTGGGTTAAGTTTCTTGCCCAGAGTCATACAGCTATGGTCTGAGGCCAGATTTGAACACAAGAAGATGAATCTTCCCAGCAGGATAAATATAGAGAGGCTTGGAGAGACTTACATGAACTGATGCTGAGTAAAATGAGCAGAATCAGGAGATCATTATACACTTCAACAACAATACTGTATGAGGATGTATTCTGATGGAAGTAGATTTCTTTGACAAAGAGAAGATCTAATTCAATTCCAAATGATCAATGATGAACATCCAGAGAAGGAACACTGGGAAATGAGTGTGAACTGTTTGCATTTTTGTTTTTCTTCCCAGGTTATTTTTACCTTCTGAATCCAATTCTTCCCATGCAACAAGAGAACTATTCGGTTCTGTACACATATATTGTACCTAGGATATACTATAACATATTTACCATGTATACGATTGCCTACCATCTTGGGGAGGGGGGGGGAGGGAAAAGTCAGAACAGAAGTGAGTGCAAGGGATAATGTTGTAAAAAATTACCCATGCATATGTTCTAGTTCTGGAACTTCATCCATTGTGCCTCCTGGTTGTCCTAAATCTCCCACTTAAAAAAAATTTTTTTTTCTGTTTTTTTTCAACTAAAATAATGTTCAGAGGCAGGTCTATTTTTAAAATCCAGTTACTTAACCTTATACTTGACTTTCATAACTTAAGGCTTGTGGGAAATTTCTAACCCACTAACCTTTTCCTCTACTTCTGTTTTTTTCAGAGATTTCCTTTAGATTTGCCATAGATAGGGTCATACAACTTCATAGAACTGTACTTCTCATAAGATCAGATAGTATACTGAATGATTTCAATAATACTGTTAAAGCAAAGACCTCACAAATTAAAAATTTGCCTTTCACTATGCCAATTACATGTGGAGAGATCAAGGTCCCACTAATGAATTTGGACCTATTAATGCTTTAGATTTATAATCATATATGACAGATATGCTAAAAACATGTTAAAACCCTTAAGCCTGAGAGATGAAGGAAGTGTTTGTCATGCTAGTCAGTGATTCTTTGAAGAGAATAAATCTCTCAGAGTAACAAGGGGTATAAGGTCAATGAGGAAATAAATGAATTTAAATTGTATCTTTTTACTGATATTAATTTGTAATATTCTCTTCTCTTTAAAATTTTTACTTCTTAGTTAGGATGACATAGAAAAACTGTTTCTGACAGCTAGCTAAGAATGGGATCACATTGCAAGCCCTCCAAAACTTAGGTCTGGGCCTGTTTATCCTTTATTCATATATAAATCATATGAGCTAATCACCTAGTAAAAATAAATAAAAAATTAAAGGTCACTGCACCCATAATATGGACAAATTAAGGTAAAATATCTGTTTCACATACTAAATTATTGTGACTATTAATTCAGAAAAGTTGGATTATCTGAGATGGAAATTGAAAAAGAGAAAAGAAGTAATCATGAAAAAAAAAATAAATCCACTTAAATAAAATCAAGCAGTTTTTTGCAAAATATAAAATTGTTTCAGTCAGAATGATGGCAAGAAAAACTGAAGTTAGGGAAATAGCTTTTCCTCAAGTACCTTATTAATAGAAATTTGACCTCGATTAGTAAGATCAAGAACTATCCCTCATCGTAAATGGTCAAAAGAACAGTTTTCAAAAGATGAATTTCAAACTATTGTCAATCATATAAATATGTTGCCAATTACTAATAAGAGACATGCATATGAAAACTCAGCTTTTACTTCATCCTAAGGTGGCAATTGTGATAAAAGTTAAAAATTCAATACTGGACAGATTGCAGAAAAAAAACCTAATACAGTTGACAGAGCTATGAATTTCAATTAAAATAGAAAACAACCTGGCTGGAATTATACAAAAAATGTCCTTTAGCTAGTCAATCTTAACCCCAGAGAATCCATACTATAGCAAGGGTTCTTAAATGTTCTTTTGGCCACAAATCTCCTTTTGCAGTCTGGTAAGGATTACAGACTCCTCAAAATAATGTTTTTGGGGAAAATGTTAAAAATGAAAGATATACTATGTTTAAGCTACATATTGGTGAAAAGAAAGATGAAGGGTTTTTTTCCTTTCAAAGTTTTCAGACCCACTGAAAGTAAGAGTACAAGAAACATAGATTAAGAACCCTTATTTTATAGAACATATATCCCAAAGAGGTCAAAAATAGAAAGAAAAGCTTCATGTATGCTGAAATATTTAAAGAAATATTTCCTAAAGAAGCAAAAAATTTAAAAGGAAGTATATAGAGATCAATTGGAAAATAACTGAATAAATTATGGTATGGTACCACAACTTAGGCATTCCCATTATGATGGGTATCTTTGTTTCAAGTTATTTGATACTGCAAGAAGTGCTGCTAGAAATATTCCAGTGTCTATGTGGCCTTTTTTTTTTTTTTTAATCCTACCTCTTTGTTGATTGATTCAGCTCGGTCAACCAAAATTCCTAAAAAATTTTCAAAGTTGCTCTCACCATGCCTTTTTCATCTTGTATTTGTGAATTTGATTTTTTTTAATCCTAGTGACGTGTGTGTGTGTGTGTGTGTGTGTGTGTGTGTGTACCCATGAACTGTTTTCTTATTAAATGTGGCTCACCATTTAGGCTACCAAAATACTTTTGGACACTAGTTTTTGGATCCACTATATTAGCTAGCTATACCAGCTTTGTGACAGATGCCATCTATATCTCAAAGAAGTCATTCATAAGAAAATTCAGCAATATAGGACTGAGGGTTGATCAATGAGACTTTTCATTAGAGATCTTCTCTAAGCTGACATCATACATCATTAAAGGCACTTCTTTAGTTTACACAATCAATTCTCAATCCATCTAACTGTTTTAATATTTAATATATATATCCCTATCTTGTCCATAAGGATAGCACAAGACTCTGCTAAATGTTTTGCTAAATCCAGATAGACTATATCTATAGCATCATTTTGATCTGGCATAATCTGACGTGACCTGCTTGATGAAGCCATGACGGCTTTGAGTAACCTTCATTTTCTAAAGGTTCACAAAAATCTCTTCTCAACTTTATCAGAAATTGACTCAGACTCAAAGTTCATTTGGTTCAAATTTTCAGATCCCCTTTTCCCTTCTCCCTTTTGTTCAGCAGGCTTTTGTCCTTCTCCTATACTCCTATATACTTTATTTTTCTTTTATACAAGATTTTTTAAAGCTCACTAACAGATCAGTAATTTCAGTACATAGAGAGGGTGACTTATTCAGTATTAGTGTACTAATAGACTAATATTTTAAAGTCAATTTCAAAACTGAGATGAGATGATTTAATACTACAATGAAATTGTTCTAAAAAGGAATTGAGATTTATATCTGAAAGAAATGAAAACAAAAAGGACATCATCTAGAAAAACAGAGAAGGAAAATGAGTGCTTAGCAATATCTTTGAAAAAACTTTTTTTTTCCTTAGCAGAAGGAAGATAAGAGGGATATTTAGATAATAAAAACCAATGGCAGGGTAAAACAAGAAAATGAAAACCAAAAAGGAGAAGTGTGAGAACAAAACTAGGTCAGAAGTCCAAAAAAGAAAATTAAAAACGATGTGACTAGTTTGCTAAAGGACACAGCTATGACTATTTCTAAAGCAACTTCAAGAATATCTCAATTAGTTACTTTAAAAGGAAATTATTTCCCCTTAAGAAAATATTTGAGCTCCTAGTATGATGGAAAGAAGACTGGACTGGCAACCTAGAGACTTCAGTTGCAGTGCCAGATCTTTTTAGACCTCTGTGATCTCTTAAACCAATCATCAAGTCTCTCAAACTTCTCTTTTCCAAATCAAATAGATTAGATGATTTCTAAGGATCCATCCAGTTTTAAGATTCTTTACTCAAGCATTCATTTCCTATTAAATTAAAAATAAGAATGGGTATGACATACAAACTTTGGTTGAGATAAGGGATATCACTTATGTATTCCCTTCAGATAAAGTAGGGTAACTGGAGAATTAACAGTGATTTCCATCTCAAAATATCGTCTGCCCAAAAATTCACAAGCTTCGTCATTCTCAACCAATATTTTTCCCTCTATCTGTTCTACTCCATTCAAGAATGGAGCTATTTGTCTCTCCTCTGCCTCTCTGTTGTCATGTCTTCTTTTTGCCTCTTTTTTTTAACTGCTTCACAAGGCTGAAAAAGGTAGCATTAAATTTTTTTACAGTATTTACAGCTTTCTTTACTATCTGTGGCAGTCCTTTAACATATGTTATCAAAAGAAACAGAATCTCTTTTTAAAAAAATAAGTTAAATGTATTTTTCATAGCAGTAAAACAACAGAATCGAGAATTAGAAATAATATATCTCACATTTTCTAGTCATTTCTAGTCATTCTAGTCATTTCTAATCATGCAAAGTATATGTCTCTCTATAACCTTGTGATAGACAGAATAAGTATTTTTTTCTGCCTCTCTCTTTTTTTCTGTTGGTCTAGAACTACATAGGTAAATCCCTAATGGAGAAAATCTACAATTTTTAGCTTTAGATAGTCGTGTAGAACAGTGAGAGGTTGAGTGACTTGCTCTACAGGTATGTTTCCAAAGTGGGGCTTAAAGCTAGGTCTTCCAAGGCTCACTTTCTATCCACTGATCTATTCTAACAAAACTGAAATTGAGACAAGTCCCTAACACAAAGTCACCCAGCCAGTAAGTGTCAAAAACAGGATATGAACAGACATCAGTCATCACTTCTCTTTCATTTTCATAGAAGGTAGATTTCAGAGATAATTAGATGATAAAAAGAAAAGCAAGACTACAGACATTAGTGAAGAATATATACTCTATAATAAGGTATGAGCAAAATATTAAGATAAAGGGGCTTTGAATGAGTTTGCCCGAAATATAAAATGGGAAACCAGTAGGAAACAAAAGAGGCCAAAATCAAGTAACCTGGAGAAGAATTTGAAAGCAACAGTAAGAATATTAGATCCCATTATGCATAGTTTAATTAGAAATAGCTGTTGTGTTATTTTAAAAAAAAAAAATGAAATAGTCAAAGCAGGTAAAGAAGGTATCTATGATGAAGAATACATAGAGATTACAAGTTCATGCAGAGACATATGTAATAATCCAGGATCTTTATCCTGATGACTCATTTATTTAAAATGAATAATTTAGTCATAACTAGTATAACATTTAACCCATAGAGCTTGAGAAGACAATTTATTAAATAATGCCCAGGATGTTATAGTCTATGTCATATATGTAAAAAGGCCTAAAACTAAAATTACCAATCTAAGTATTATGCCCTTTAAAATTAGGATATCTCATTCTACTTATATACTGTTCAAAACTATTTTAAATAGGCAACTAAGATATACTAGCTTTGTTAAACTGGGGTGTGATAATTAAAATGATCTTTGTCTCTCAAAATGAGCATTTCAACCCTTGTATATCACTACAATTTATCTAGTAAACATGCAAAATTTTACTTGTTACCTCTTTATTAGCTTTAAATGTGTCTTTCTTGCAGGCCACAGTAGTTCTCCATTCAAAGTAATGTACACATTCTGTTGAGGTGACAAATTCAGGCGCTCCCTATTTTAAAAAATTATAAAAATCAAAACCACAATAATAAAATGGTTTTTAGAGATTCTTTAAAATTTTTAAAGTTTCTTCAAAATAAAATCAAGATGATTTAAAGGTTTTAGTCCATTTCTATATCAAAGGGTCACTTGGCATTGTCTTAATCACTTTGTCACAACCTTCAATGCATTATAGATTTCTCAACTGTACCACTGTTAATATGTTAACATACAACTGTGATAATTAAGCCATGCAGTCTTTTCTATTCTTGAATTGCAGATTTTTCCCATTAATCAAAAATCATTTATATCAAAGCTAAGTTCTATACCATAAGCTGAGTTGGAAGACTCTTATCCCTTTAAACTCAATCCAAATTTTGGTTCTTTCCATGAAGAATTACTTATGTTGATATTCAATTTCAGAATAAATGCAAATATAATTTATCTTCAGATGTCTTAGAAGATAACAGGTTTCAGGATGATCAACTCCAAATGGCCTAGTAATATGTCTCAGAAGAAAGCACAAGACTAGATGCATCTCCTATTTGTCGACTTTTAGCTTCTTGTGGACCAAAGATGGAATTAATTAAAAGAAGCCAATTAGCTAAAATTTAATTGTTAGGTGCTTTTCATAAAGCATGGATTTTACAGCATTACAAGGAATTGAGACAATTGAGTAACCCAGATTGATCAAAAATTAATAAGAGTTCTACTTTCAAATTCCTTCAGGTGAAAAATTATGGCATCAGTACTTTTAAATATTTTAAAAAATTAAAAATTAAAAAAATTTAAATATATATATATATACACATATATATACATATACATACATACATACATACATAGAGAAAGGGCGGGGGGGGGGGAGGGGCGGAGAGAGACACAGACAAGAGAATGAGAATATTCCTCACCCCATATTTCTGAACACTGAGGTTATCTGCTGTGCTTTGGGCAGATTTAAATTGGTTATCCTATCAATAGGCAATCACAACATCACTACAGTTGCTCATAAAAATGAGCTTGGGGACTTCTTAACAGCCCTTAACCCCTCAAATACAAAAAGCTGTTTCTCAAAAGAAAGTTGTTTCCCAAAAAAATCCTCTTATTAATTACCATTGATGGCAACAGACTAATCAAATGACTGTATGCTCAGTTTTTTTTTTTTAATTTAATTTCTTTATACATTCAAATCCACTTTAACATTTAGTAGTTTCTCAGGGGTTATAAGCTCTACTGCCTCTTCCCCCTCCATTCCCCTTCTTTCATCTTCTTCTCCCCCAGGAAGGAAGGAAGCTACTTAAGAACACAACAATTCCCCTACAACTAACTTACCTACTCTAATTCATCACTCTCTAGATAATTTCAAGTCTCACTAGGTAGTATAGGAGTCATATTTAGCTTTCAGTAAAAAAGAGTCCTTTTAGTTTTGCTTATTTTTTCACTTTTGACCAGAATACACAACTAAACACACTTGTTACAAGATAACAGCCAAGATGTAGAATGAATCTATGTTGACTAACCAGTGTTTTTCCACATAAAAAGGCAATACTACTATGCACTGTTGTCCCTGTATCTTGCTGGAGACAGGAATCCTCTGTATTGAATTCCATCAAGGATTTGGTTCCATTTTTCAAAGTTAAGTCTCCTATGAAGGGGAAAAAGAAAAAGTCAACTATAAAATAGATATATCTCAAACATAATTCCAGTGAAATACAAAAACGGTTGTAGGATTTTTTAATTGAGTTTTACTTAGCAACTTATAGAAACATACAATCAAACTATGCAACAAAGTGTTTCTAAATGTACTGTCATTAAAATTAATTCTCTGAAGTTCCTGATTTAAATGTTACTGTGCAAGCATTACTTGTAATGGGGATATAGTAGAAACCTTCCTAATACAAGGGTATGAAGCAAGGATGCCCATTACTACTCTTATTTTTCAATAATGTACTAAAAATGTTATTTATAATAATATCAAAGGAAAAGAAAATGAAGAAATTAAAATAGGCAATGAGGAAACAAAACTATCACTCTGAAGATGATATGTTATACCTGGAGAACCACAAAAAAATCAACTAAAAATTATTTGAAATTATTAATTTTAGCAAAGTTGCAAAAAAAAAAAAAAAAAAAAAAAAACACATAAAAATTATCAGTATTCCCATTTTTATCAAAGTCCAGCAACAAGAAATAGAAGGAGAAAATAGATAAACAAGGTAGATAATATAAAATACTTGGAGTCTACCTGATAAGACAAAGTCAAAATCTTTATGAACACAACCATAATACATTTTTCACACAAATAAAGTCAGATCTAGACAATTGGAAATATATTAATTGTTCATGGGAAGATTAAGCAAATATAACAAAAATGACAATCCTACCTAAATTAATCTAGTCAGTGCCATAACAACAAAACTATGAAAAATGTTTTATAGAGTTAGAAAAAATAACAAAATTCATTTGGAATACCAAAATATCAAGGATTTCAAGGGAATCTACGAAAAAAAAATGTGAAGGAAGGTGGTCTACCCATAACATATCTCAAAATCATAAAGTTGTAATTATCTTATTTCTTTTAATTAAGTGGTAATTATCAAAACAATCTAGTACTAAGAAAAAGCAAGGTGGATCAGTAGAATAAATTATAATAAATGACCAGAGTGATCTGATATATGTTAAACCCAAACATCCACACTTTTGGAACAGAAACTCATTTCACAAAAAATACTGGGAAAACTGGGAAATAGCATTCTAGAAACTTGCTATAGACTATTCCTCACACAGTAATTTACAAATGTTTATCTGAGGGCTTAAAAGCTGGCATGGGAAACATGTAAAACAGGCTTACTTCCATTATGATGTGACTATCAAGCCTAAAGAGAAGACAACCTAGCTAAAAATCACAAAGATTGCAAATTACTATATAGAAAACAATTAGTCATTACATAAGATTCAAAACTTTACAGAATACACATTTACTATTAAAGTTTTTCTCTGATTTTCCTTTATAAATCCCTCTTAAAGAAATATGACTATATAATCAAAGATTATTAAGGTATAAATAACAAGTATGAATACTCTTAATTTATCCTTATGGCAGCATCTGTGGTGATTTGAACAGATTCTGTTAAGTAAAATAGGCAAATGAGATGCTTGATAATAGTCAAACAAGGCTTGGGGAGTGGGATAAAAAAAAAGGAAATATCAAGGATGAGAAATTCAAGAATTTTTTTTTTTAAGGTAATAAAGAATGTGCATGACAACCAACCAACCAGACATATGAAAATGACAGTTGATTAATTTTGGTAAACAATTTTGTGTAGAAAGAAAATAAATATGTCAAGTTTCTGAAAAGAAATGTTAAATTATTAAGTGATGAAAGAAACATCAAATACCTTACATTTTAGTCTTTCACATTTTGGAAAAGATCATAACCAGTGATGAAACAATGTTTCCAGTATGACATAAAAATGAAACTTGCATGGGAAAATGGCAACATTTCTGAAACTTGTGTCAAAAAACATAAAACTGTATTGATTTATTTCTTTGTCAGCAATGACAATGCACACAGAGAATTCATCCATGGGGTCAAAGACTCAATGCAATTTTACTATGCATTAATTCCTCAGCTTTTGAGCAATGGAAAAGAACAAATTATATGTGGCCCCATAACTGACATTATAGAGAAAATACTGCAGCACATAATATAGATTTTTATAAGGTTTAAGTTCAAACTAATCACTCAACATTATATTTACCACATTCTTAAACTTCACCTTAGTCATGGTTGTTTCCAAAGTTCCAATTTACCCTTAAAAGATGAAGATTTGATGCTACAGTCAATAATCATAATTCATGGAGTTTTATTAGCTTCCACTTGGACAATAATTTTCAAGATGTCATTTTCTTCATTAAGGTTTTCTACCCCTTTTCTCAAGCTATTAATTCTCTTTTCACATGTTTCTTCAATAGCTCGAGAAACTTTTTTTTTCATTTTTTTTTCCTTCTTTTCTCATGTGGTTTTAAATTTTTGTTGGGCTCTTTCTCCTCCTCCTATTCCCCTGTCAAATCTTGCTTTTCAACTTTTTCTAGGAATTCTTGTTGTACTTCTATGTAAACTGAATTTTTCTTTGAAGCTATGTATGTAGATTTTTTTAAAGTCATTCTCTTCTGTTTGTATCTTGAGCTTCTCTGTCACCATAGTAGCTTTTGATCTAGTTTTTCTTTTTATTTATTCACTCAGTCTGCCAACCTTCTTAACTTTGGAATTTATCTTAATGCTGGGCTCAGTATACTCCATGGAAAGCAAGTAGAACATCTATTCTCAGGTTCTGTCCTTTTACATCCTCTCTTGCTTTCATAGCTTAATACAGAGGCCTGCAAGATTTCCAAAAGTGGTGCAATGTGGGGAAAAGTCTATTCACTATCTTCTTTGTCTGAGTATAAGTTCTTGACCCAGGTTTGGAACTATTGGCTTTTCCTTGGTTGGAAGTTTCAGGAAATTGCTAATGGACTCAGTCACTGTTATCCCACTGGAATGCTGGGCAAATTTAGAGTGTCTGATGTGATGGTTCCCATCAGGTCTGCGACTCCAATCCTGTTTATTGAACTGCAAAATCACATGCTGAGCTAAAAGAAGGCTAGAACTGAGTCAATACTCTGCTCCTGGGATCAAAGTCACAAAGCTATGCATGTTTTTTTTTCCTAGAACTTGTTCCTTACTCAGTACACAACTAGAACCCATGCTCACAACTCCCCGTTTCCATCTTACAGATACAATCCATACTATGGAAACAGATAACAAAGCTGCCAGATGGAACCTATTCCTGCACCTAGTACTAGTTCAGGAGTCTCTAATCTCTTTCTAATATGGCACTTGCTAGTCAACTTTTAATCAGTTCCTGGTTAATGGAATGAATGCTTCTGACCAAACCCTGAACCCAATTCTCACAGATGTACTCTCTATTCCTGAGCTGCCCTGGGCAGAAAAAATGACTGTGCCTCTCTCTTGCCTTTCCCAGATAGAAACTGGTATGATACATTGTCGAACAGTGGGGCTAGTTCTACTGTGTCCGCTCCTTCACCATCCTGGCTCTACCTCCACAGACAACACTTGACAGAATACAAAGTTCTAAAGATAGTTTCAGAAGGGGAAACCCAAAATTTTGCACAAAGTTAGCATTTTTGGAATTATAGTGCTGACAAGATCATTCATTAGAATGTGTGGAATAACAAGCAGTGCCTTAAGCATAAAACCTTCCCTCCTACTATGTCTTCTTCCCAATGCTTTCATCTCTATCCAGCTGAATTATAATATTCTCCAGATTCAAGGCCTTATGAAACCTAATTCTTTTTTTTCTTTTTATTTATTTATTTCTCCTCTTCATTGACAGGAATACATCCATGATGTGAGGTATTATGATAAATCAAGTATGTTTTTACTAACCACTTACTATAACAATATTCTAAGCTCTGAGGATACAAAGAGAAAAAAATGAAATACCTCCTACTCATAGGAGTTCAATATAAGGAAATCCAATATGTACATATATAAGTATATAAAGAACACAAAATATAAACAAGGTATTATAAATACAAAATAAATAAAAGGTATGACCAAGTGTTTCATGTTCTAGTAGTTCTATCAACATTGATAGAATATTTTAAACTCCCACCCACCCACCCCATTGACTAAATCTCAAAGAAATAGGGAAAAAAAGGCCTCCCATATAATGTATAGCTCTCATCACTTTTCTTTGTTATATAATATTAGATATATAGTTATTTTCAACTTGCATATTTATTTCTTTCCTCAGGAACTTCTTTCTTTTTTTTTATTTTTTTATTTTTTTTATTTTTTGCTGAGGCAATTGACTTGCCTAGGGTTACCCAGCTAGGAAGTGTTAAGTGTCTGAGACCAGATTTGAACTCGGGTCCTCCTGACTTCAGAGCTGGTGCTCTAACCACTGCGCGACCTACCTGCCCCAGGAACTTATTCCTAAAGCAATATTTTCTGTTCCACTGGACCTAATCAACAACTTTATGACCTGAACTGGCAGAAGTGTTCCCTATATCAATGTTTACAGGCTGACTCTCCCCAAAACAGAAGAAAATGGGGAGCTGTAAGTTCTTTAGAACAATGACATATGATATAAAAGTAGAAAAATTAGTTTCAGCAGGTAGCAAATATGTAGGATGGACTACCAAAAAAAAATGAGTTAAGAGGCTGATACCCCCAACAAGAAATGATGGGGGCCTCATCTAACATGAAAGAAAGTCAATACTTAAAACACATTTGTAGCCAACCACTATCCCATAAAATAAGTATTGTAAGAATTAGGGCTAAAAAAGGTACTTTAAAAGCGATATATGCTATCATTTTCAGGCTATAGATTCACATTCCTTGGATCACAATAAATACAAACAATAAATTTTGGCCTGTTTCTAAAGCTAGAAACCACAACTAGAGATCTAAAACCAGACCTCTAACCCCAAGGACAACCAAGAAATGCAATCTCTTAAGAAAACCAACTCATTTTCTTCCTAAAAAAATCTTGAGTCACAGGCAAGATCCAGTCTTTCCAAAGATCTGCATACTCTCCCACACATGTACATATTTCTGAAATTGGTAACATCACAGAATAAAAATGAATTTCATAAATACATACTTAGGCTGTATAGAAAAAGGGAAAACCCAAGAGTGTTATATATTTGCTCTTCTAGAGTCTGGATGACAGAATTTTTACTCTATTAACCCTCTCCCCTACATGTTGTTCTTCTGAAAAGTACTCAAGAATTTAATTTTTGCCTACACTTTTTTCAGTAAATTAGGAAGCTATCTACAAAACTGATTCACCATGACAGATACAATTTTTATTTTATTCAGATTATTTTGAATTCTTCCTTTTATATAAAAGATAAATAATTTTATATATTCCTGAGATATAAGAAAATAAATTTTTGTAACTTAAATCTTACTGTAAATACACTGGAAGAGGTAGCTGTTAAACCTGAAAGGAAGTTGGGGGTAGGGGGATAATGTGTGTTTATGTGTGTATTCCTTCTCCCTCCTCCCCCACTTGTATCACCATTTTTTATAACAAGGAACAGGGAACCTGCAAAGAGCAGATTCCCAGTATTTAAGGAATTTGGCTTTCAGACAAGATCTATTGTTTCACTGGTACAGGAAGCTCCAAAGGGAAACGTATCGCAGGATAGGCTCACCCACTTTGCAACTAATATTCTTAGAGAGAGCTTCTTAGTATATCAGGGGAAAGAAATTAATCCATCAAGATTGACTTGGAAAAATCTATCTCCTATGCCAGAAAGCCTCTCATTTGTGGTACACGAAGAATTTAAAAAGGCAGAGAAAGACTTATATGAAGTAACAGAAGTAAAAAAACAGAAAAAATATATACATAGCAATAAAGCGAACAGAAAAATAATGAAACAAAACTTAATGTAGTGCAATTATTTTTACCAAAACAACAATTTGGAACTACTACTCCCACCTGAAATCACTAAACTGTGTGTACTTCTTGATCCAGTGATACCAGCACTATATTTAAGAAATTCAAAGAAAGAGGGAAAAATTACTAAAGAACCAGAAACAAAGATGATACCAACTATGGGAAAGTAGTTTAAAAAATTTTGTTTTATGAATATAATAGACTATTAGTATAAAGAAAGATGTGGTGATATGGAGGTTTGTAGGAAAATCCGTATGAATTGATGGTGAGTGAACAAAACCAAAACTACAATGTATTCACTAATATTATATAAACAACTCTCCTTCAAAACTCTAAATTTCACAATGACCAACCAAAACTAGAGAGGAATTGTGATAAAGCATGCTATTCACCTAATGAGAGATGATACTCAAGATGCAGAATAAGCCATCTATTTCAGATTACGTATAGTGGTTTGAAGGATTTTTTTTTTTTTGAGATGGTAAGGTGGGAAAAAGTTATTAAAGAGAATAAGGGATGATAATATAGAAGGAAAAGGAAAGAAAAAAGTTAAGTCCATGACTTTAAAGCAGACAAACCAGACAGCTTTGAAAGCTACAGGTTGGACTTATTAATAGCAAGCTGTTCATAATAAAAGTATAATTTCATGAAAATGTCCATTGATTTGGTGCTTATTAAGAATAAAAATAAAATAATAACTAAAGTGGGACACTATATATGATACACTGTACTCTTTGCTAAACTGGTGTTTTTATTCTTCCCCAATTTCTGTTAAAAGAAATGGTTCTGTTGAAGTAGACTGCAGAATATGTTTGAAAATGGGCAACATAAAAAAATATCAATTAAAAAATTTTAAATAAAGAATCTTATAGTTCATCATTCTATAAAGAGAAATCCAATTACAAAGCAAATCATAATCTAGTTTTGTCTTTTATGAAAATCTGATTTTGTACATTAGGTTCACTGACAGTTGTTTGTCATATCTCCTTGTGTTTCATAAATTCGTTTTATATATATAATTAACTGTCTTTGATATCTTTTGGCACAATGTATTTTCCTGTTTAATTCTTTTAATTAAATTTGTTTTGCCTCTCTTGGTGGAGGACTGCTACCTCTCATTTCAGCTGAAACATAGTTTTTCTTTTAGTTTCTTATTTTAATTTTGTGTGATTTTGTTTCACAAATATCTTGTAAATAGAGTATTGTTAGATTCTGCTTTATAATCCATTCTGATATTCTGTTTTATGAGTGAATGTGTTATTCATGTTCAGAATTGTTATTATCATTTGCTTTCATCTTGTCCTGTTTTATATCTTTCTTTCATCCCTGCCTCCACTTTATAAAGAAGATGTTCTTAGCAGCTGTGCTCTGGGTTTGATGCCAATCCAGTTTTTCCCTTGCTTCTCTTCTTTCCCTTGCCCAAGAATTATTTATATCCACAGAGTTTAAGCATAATTCTTATCACATTGTTTAACATGGTGCTTAATAAGGTAGGGAGTCAGTGCTTAATAAATGCTCATTAATTAATTCATGGAAGTGTAGACTATCTATCTATTTATCTATGCAGCTAGAAGATAGGTTTCAGTGAGAGGGTACTAGGAGCCAAGGGAAGATCAAAAAAACTTTTATGTGGGTCAGGGGTGAGAAAACTTTTTTCTGCCAAGGGCCATTTAAATATTTATAATATCATTCATGGGCCATAAAAAATTATCAACTTATAGAATTTAAGAGAACTCTATAAATGGGAAGTTGTTGTACCTAGTTTTCAGCTAATCATTATGTGAGGTTGCCTTTACAAATGATTTTGGGGGAGCCTTAGGGCCCATGGGCTAGACATTCCCTACCTGTAGTATAACGATTGCTTTTGGTGAATCTAAAAGGAAGATAAGTATAGGTAAAAGAGAGTTGGGAACAACCATTGCACAATCACAGAGATGAGAGAAGTATGGAGGTTAAATGTAAGTAACAGCAAGAAGGCTATTTTAGGCACAAAGGAGAGAAATATATAGTGAGATTGGAAAGACAGGTTGGGGTTAGCCTGTGGGAAGGTCTTTAAGTGCCTTGCAGAGGAGTTTATATTTTTAACTTGGAGGAAAGAGGGACATGTTTAACATATATTGGATTGCTTACTGGCTAGGGGAGGGGATAAGAAGGGAGGAAGAAAAATTGCAAGGGTGAATGTTGAAAACTATCTTTACTTTTTTTTTAAAATAAAGCTATTATCAAAAAAAATGGTAAAGTTTACAAAAAAAGAAAAATGACAAATGCTAAAGGGGCTATGAGAAAAATAAGTATATTACAGCACTGCCGTGGAGTGTGAACTGGTCCAGCCATTCTGGAAAGCAATCTGGAACTATTCCCAAAAAACTATTAAGTTGTGCATACTCTTTGAAATCTAGAAATACCACTAGAACTCCCTAAAAGATAAAGAGGAAATGTGCCCACATGTACAAAAATTTATGTAAAAGCTCTTTTTGTGGTGCCAAAGAATTGGAAACTGAGAAAGTGCTCATCAACTGGAAAACAGCTGAACAATTTATTTATTTTTGAATATAGTAGGATACTTTTATCCTTAATTAAGAAATTATGAAGGGGATGACTTTGGAGAAACCTGGGTACTCTGATTAACACAATGACCAATGATAATTAGAGGGCTCATAAGGAAACATGGTACCCACTACCTGAGTTAGGCAATACACTCAAAAGTACAAAATATTGGTTTTTGTTTTTGGACATGGACTAGGTGGCAATTTGTTTTACTTGGCTACACAAATCTGTAGCAATGGTTTTGTTTTTCTTGCATTCTAAGTAAGAGAGGGAGAAAAGGCAGATTTTCATAACAAGCAAATTTAATTTTGAAAATGAAGTTGTGATAAAAAATACTCTAATATGGTAGCTTAAAGAATGTTAATGAAATATTCAAAAATCTTACAAAGCTAGACCTTTTTAAAAGGACCATCTCAACTTTTCCACCCAATGACATTTGACAAACAAAAAATCCTAAAAATCTCAACTTTAAAATAGTTAAAGAATATAGAAGCCACAGGGAGAATAAACAACTTCACATTTAGGATATAATCACTGCAAAAGTTTATAATGAAGAAGAGTCTTTAGAACTTATTTTTAACAGGTTTTTTAAAAGTAGATTAACTTACCTACTGAACGATAAGATAAATTCTTCAAATCATATGCACAGATGGCACTAGACTCACATTTGGGAAAACTCATATTTCCACAGAGATTTATTTTATAAAGTATACGTCTTTCAATATCAGCAGCTTCCCATGTATAACTAGGAAGAAGAAAAAATAATCATTACATTCTAGTAAAAATAAAACAATTTTACAAGTCAATTTTGTTTAAGAAAGCCTCTATAATTAATAAATGCACTTCATTCTTCCAAAGTTACCATACTGTTGTTCTGACTGCAAGTAGAGAACAATTAACTACACTTCCTAAAATGATAAACTTTAAGAGGGGAAAAACACATGAGTATGTGTGGATTTATACTGGCTAGATTTAAGAAAAAGTACAGCTTATATAAAGACTACTATGATAGTCCTCCAAAAATCACAATCTGTACATTTCTAGCTCATCACATTACTTTCATCTTCAGGATCAGATATATAACTAGCCCAAAAATCAAAAAATAACAAAGCTGAAGGCAACAGTCAAGGAAATCTAGACCAAGGTCTTTCATTTTGCAGTAAGGAAAATGATACCCAGAGAGATTAAATGATTTCCCTAAAGTCACAAAGATTCAAGGCAAAATCAAGATTAGAATCCAGTTTCCTGGACTCTCAATTCAGTGTTTTTACACAACAACAAATATCTTACTGGGAACCTATTGAATGTAGGTAAGAAGTGCTTTGAGGGGAAAGGAAAGAAGTAGTGTAAGTACAAAGAAAATACCATCTAAGTAGGGAAACAAAGAACAGTTAAATAACAATAATAATGCCTTAAAATTAGGGTTAAAAAAAAAAAAACAGTAATGATATCTTGTGTTGAAGAGTTAAGTAATAAATAGTAATGTTTTAAATTTCAATTTAGACAAAAGTATAAGATATGCATGACCAATAAGAGATACAGACTGGTTTTAAGTTATGATACTCATTGGTTTTATTACTACTTTATAATATTATAATCTAAATCTTTGCTTCCCTTTACAAAATAATAATTAATAGCTACCACTTTGGTTCAGGTCCTCATCATTTCATTCTTCATCCATTACAAGAACTTTCTAACTGGTCTACCTGCCTTTTTCCATTCAATCCATCCTCCACTGAGCTACCAAACTAATCATAAAACACAAATCTGATCGTGCCATGCTTCTATGAAAAAAATCTCCCTACATATTTTCAGGAATAAATATAAAATCCTGTTTGGCTTTTAAAATCCATTATAAGATACCCATTTACAATAATACATTGTTGGTGAACTGGTCCAACTATTCTGGAAAGCAATTTGGAATTATGCCCAAAAGGCTATCAAACTGTGCCTATCCTTCAATCCAGCAGTGTCTCTACTGGGCTTATATCCCAAAGAGATCATAAAAGAGGGAAAGGGGCCCACGTGTGCAAAAATGTCTGTGGCAGCCCTTTTTGTAGTGGCAAGGAACTGGAAATTGAATGGCTGCCCATCAGTTGGGGAATGGCTGAATAAGTAATGGTATATGAATGTAGTGCTATAGAAAATGATCAGCAGGATGATTTTAGAAAGACTTGGAGAGAAATGAACTGATGCTAAGTGATATGAGTAGAACCAAGAACATTGTACATGGCAACAATATTATGTGATAATCAACTGTGATGACCTGACTCTTTTCAATAATAAGGTATTCAAGCCAATTCCAATAGACTTGTGATGAAGAGAGCTATTTACATCCTGATAGAGAACAATGGAGACTGAATGTGGATCACAACAGTATTTTTCACCCTTTTTTGTTGTTGTTTACTTGCTTGTTTTTTATCTCATTTTTTTTCCTTTTTGATCTGATTTTTCTAGTGCAGCAATGATGAATGTATTAGGATGTTGAGAGGAAATACACGTTTAATCTATCAGATTACTTGCTGTCTAAGGGAAGGGGGTGGCAGAATGGAGGGAGAAAAATTTAAAGCACAACATTTTACAAGGGTGAATGTTGAAACTATCTTTGAATATAGTTTAAAAGATAAAATGCTATTTTTTTTAAATAACCTACCCCTTTACTACTTTTCCAGTTTTCTCACTATTCTCTATAATACTGTAATCCAGTGACATAGGCCTTCTCAGTTACTCAAATAAGACATAATCATAATATCTTTGAAACGTATTTTCTCACTAGTTGTTCTTCCTCATCTCTACCTCACAGCTTCTTTGAAATCTCATCTAAAATCCCACCTTCTATCTGAGCCCATTCTCTCCCCCATAATGCTACTGCCTTCCATATGTTGATTACCTCCAATTTACCCTGTGTTCAGCTTCTTGAGAAGTATATAGCTGACGTTTGCGTGTTGTCTCCTCCATTAGACTGTGAGCTCCTTGAGAGCAAGGATTATGATCCTGCCTTTCTCCAATGCTTAGCACAATGCCTGGCACTAGCTGGTTCTTAATGCTTAATGACATAAGCACCAAGCAGCCCAAAGTAAGCATCTGTGAATTTACCACAGAAACATTGAAAGAGAATAGCAAAAACATCTTCAGGAAAGGGGGGGAAAAAACACCATTCTATTTACCAAGATTAATTAAACGTACCTACCAATGGCAGCTAGGATGTGAGGTTTCAATTAAAGAAAAAAATAAAGCAAGCCTATCCAAAAATAGGAAATGAACAAAGGTGTATGTGATACTTATTCCAATTTATCCTATGCAGAGCTGTGCTTACTGTTATTGGTATGTGGTCTCCCCCACTAGATAAAGGTCCTTGAGAGCAGGGACTGACTTTTTCTAGGTATCCCCAGTAAATGGATGCAGCCTGGTGGAAATACAGGTAGCTTAATAAATGTTTACTGAATAACAAAAGTTGAGATTTCTCCAAGCTCTCTAATTTACAACCTTCCACTTCCAGATACTAGGGAACAATAGGGTTCAGTCATCTAATAATACTTTTTATCTAAACCTGTGATCTTTATCAGCCTAGGCAACTCCCACTCACAAAAAAAAAAAAAAAAAAAAAAAAAAAAAAGTCAATCAACATCTTATACAGTTGCCTCAGGCATCGAGAGAGTAAATGAATTAATTGCACAGGGTCACACTAGTTTCTGGGGTGGGGCAGTACTTTAACTCAACATCCTAATTTAGATACCCCTGGCCAGGTGTCCCATCCCAACCTATCTTTCATTTAGCATTAAGCCTGGTGCAAAGCCACCAGGCAACAACATCCTCTTCATCATCTAGATACCTAGTCCCTGTCTATACCAATATACTGAGCAGTGAGTTTAAATATCAATAGTTAGTTAAGCTAGGGAGTACTCCAAGCATTACTCCTGGAGCCAAGAAGACTTAGATGGCAATCAGAAAAATACATCATAAGCAAAGTTTTAAGAATGCAATATACACTCTAGACATTGTAGTGGCAAAACATTTGCCCAATTAGCTGAACCTGAATAATCCTCAAGGAATACCAAAACTAATATTCAAAAGTTCATGTGCACTTCAAGAATATTAAGATCCTTACAAACTAAGGAGGGGCGGGGGGGGGGGGGGGGGGGGGGGGGGGAGGGAGAGGGGAGAAGGGAGGAAGCAACTTCCTAACAAACAAAAAAATTTTAGAGGGTTGAATCACTAAATTGTTTTACACAATTTAAGGTACATGAGTGGTTTGTAACGTGATGGCAGGATAAGTAGGAGAGGTATCAAAAGTGATGTCAAAAGAGACAGTAAAATCTTTTTTTTTAAATGCACAGAACAGAAGGAAACACTGATAAGCAGGGCAGTTTTATAAGTAATACATGGTTATTACATTTTTTTTTAAAAAGCAAGCAACATGAAATTCAGTTTGAAATACAATTATTTTTTAACTTGTGAGATGCACAGATATAGATATATATGGGCAAAACTCTTGGCATTTAAGTTTAGGACAGAAAAATTTTTTTTAAAGAAAACAGATGATGCCAGAGCAAGAAAAAAATGTATAGACACATAACATTTCTACATATACATGTATATATTCCCTTTTACAACTTAGAATCTTGCTGTTATACACAGCCCCGAAATCTCTGATCAATCTGCAAATATTAATATATTATGTATATTAACATGTGTATTTTTTTACATGCATGACAACAGAACAAGTGAAAAGACAATCTTTTAGAACTGACTGATTAGTCAGTGTTCATAGCTGGGGAGGCAGAAGGCAATAAAGATTACTCCGATTAGGGGAGAAGAGGATAAGAAGTCTAACTCTGATCACAGAAACTGAGCAATAGAAGGATAAACATTACCACTATTTGAATTTAAAACACTCTAAATAAACTTTCATCTTTTTGAAAGCAGACAAGGTACAAATCATCAAAAAAAAAAATTTCCCCTCAAAAAATTCCTGGTTTTTAGGGGTCTCATTAAATTGGCTTTGGGATGCTTTTCTGTAAGAGATGGCAAAAGTACTTCCTTTTGGGAAGTAGATTATTGTCATGTCATGTAGCTTGGAGGATGAAAATGAATCCAGACCACAGTCATATGAGAAAAATTAATAAGGAAGGTTTCAAGACATTTAATAGCTACATGGAGAACAAACACCTAAATGATATCATTGACAGCACTTATGAATTATGTCTGAAACAGAAATTCAGCAAGAAAATGATTCCTACAGACAATACTGAAAAGTTATTCCATAAAATGCCTCAACTGTCCTAGAATTCGTCAGATTACAGATTTTTTTTTACAGATAGAAAACACAATGTAGTGGTTAGAAAGCTAATCTCAATGGTCTAGGTTCAAATCTCACCTCTAACACACACAAGTCCTTTAGATTCAGTGCCCCTACACACCTAAAACTAAATGTGGCAGATACGCATTATTAGTGATAGCTTCCTCTCTTTGCACCAATGAAATCACTGGTCTGGGCCCACCATTAGATATATAGATTTATGTACTAATCCATATTTGTATAGGAATATGAATGTCATATCCAAGACATCTGAAAAAGCTCTCCCCAAAAATCTGGAGGGCAAGTTCACTGAAAAAGCAATGAACAAAGACAAATCAACTGATATATAAAACCTGGTAAACTGAAATAGTCACTGCTATGCTCATACAAGATACTATTTCCCTGGTCAGATATCTGATCCCCCCCCCCCCTAAATTTGTCTACTCTACATTTCATTCCTTGAGGAGCCGTGAAGCTCCTGAATGGAAAATCTAGAGCCAAAGGACTGGAAAGGAATAACAACAAAAAAGCATTTACACTGTGTTTTAGGATGTATAAAATGGAGCAACTAATAAATGGTCAAAGGATAAGGAACAGGTAGATTTCAGATGAAGACATCAAAGTTATATGAAAAAAAAAGTTCTAATTCACTATTGATCTGAAAAATGCAAATTAACACATATCCCAGGTACTACCTCACACCTATCAGATTGGCTAATATGACAGAAAAGAAAAACAATAAATGTTGGAAGGGATAAATGAGATATATTGGTACACTAAGTACTAATTAGTGGAATTGTGAACTGATCCAACCATTCTGGAGAGCAATTTATAACTTTGTCCAAAAGGCTTTATAAAACTGCCTATCTTTTGATCCAGCAATAGCACTGCTAGGTTTGTATCTCAAAGAAATAAAAAGAAGCGGGAGAACTTATTAGTACAAAAATATTCATAAGCAACTCCTTTGGAATGGTAAAAAAAAAAAAATTTTTTTTTGAATTTGAGGAGCTGCCCATCAACTGGAGAAGGATGAATATGACCATGCTATCAGAAATGATGAGCAGGCTGAGCTCAGAAAAACCCAGAAAGATTATATTAACTGATGCAAAGTGAAGTGAGAACCCTCCACACATTAACATCAATAATGCATGATAAACACCTGAAAATGACATGGTTATTCTCAGCAGTACAATGATATAAGACAATTCCAAAGGACTCATGTTGAAAAATGCTATCTCCTCCTCCAAAAAGAAACAACTAATGGAACCTCTCAAGATCAAAGCATACAATTTTTCACTTTCTGTATTTTTGTGGGGCTTTTTTTTTCCTTTGGGTATCTTCTTTCACAATAATATAGTAATGTTTTGCATAACTGAACATATATAATCTACATCAAATTGCTTTCCATCTCAAGGAGGGGGAACTGAAGGGAAGAAAGAATTTGGAACTTGAATATAGAGGATCAACAACAAGCAGATCTCCTAAAAAGCTATGCAGTTCTTGAGTTAGTCTCACTAAGGTTTTTTTGTTTTTGTTTTTTAATTAGTATTTAAAATTGTCTTTACATTTGAGAGAAAGAAAAAAATTTTTTTAATTTGCAAAATGCTTTGCATGTTATCCTTTTTTTTGTTGTTGTTCTCAATTCTATGAGGTAGTTAACATTTTAAGATTTTTACTGATTAGGAAACTAAGACTAACATGTTAAGTGATTTACCCCAAGTCTAGCTAGTAGGAAAAATTGAATTGGGTCTTCCTGACAATTATCTACTGTGACATTTACACTTTTTAGAAGAGGAAACAAGCCTATTCAAACAAGCACATAGACAATTTTCGACTAAAACACATACAAGAAGTACTAATGCCTCAGAATTGGGGAAGGTATCAAATGAAAAGAAAGGGAAACTAATACCAAATTGATCCCAGGACAGGGAAGCAATAAAATGATGAAATTTGGCTAGTCTCTAGTGACATCGTGGGTCAAACTACAAATTAAACTAAGTTTAAATTGTGCTCCAGACACAAGGTGGAGAAACCTTGATTAAATCATTTCATGTGTTAGTCTTAGTTTGGGAAATGAAAAGTGAGGGAGTTTAAAGGAGAGATTTCAAAGTGACAAAACTGCTTAGTAATATTTTCTAGTTGAATGGACATGCTTTTGGGAAATGGCTGCTGCAGTTTTTCTCCTGCTTCCCTTTCTTCATGAAATCATTTCTTCCCCTTATTTTTCCTGGGCCCTGTTAGCTCATTAAAAGACCAGTAATTTCAATAACTTACTTCACCTTTCTTGAACCTCAATTTCCTCCATCTAGAAAATGGGAGAACTGAACTTATTGAGTCTTCTAGTTCTCAATCCTATTATTCTCTGACATAGGCAAATCTTTGCTCAAGTGCAATTTAATTGCTTACTAGTCAATGGCCACAAACTGCATAGATGAGGGTGACATCTATGCAAACATTATCTGAGTCACAACATAAGCAGGCAAAAGGGAAATGATTGGAAAAAATATCTAACCAACATATAAAGGAACTGAAACATGATATGAAACACAAGAAGTAAAATCCTGATATTATTGATTTTTTTAAATTTTTTAAATATTAAAATTGTAACTGTATTAAATTAAATAATTTTTAAATTTTTTAAATATTAAAATTGTAACTGTATTAAATAAATTAAATAATTTCTCCACCCCCCACCTCAAATTGGAGAAAAAAAATTGAAGCAACAACTTCTCAAATGCCCATATACATAGCAAACACTGCTAGGACAGTTTGATTTTAAAACCTCCTTTTCAATCTACCATTCCTCCTCCAAATCCTGTCCAGTGCCCTAGGACTATGAAATTTTGCTCAATTTATCCAGTAGTAATTTAATCCTAATTAGAACTGTACCACTGACTGTATTCCCAAAAAGATCATTAAAAAGGGAAAATGACCCACATGTGCAAAAATGTT
The DNA here is from genome assembly GCF_902635505.1 of Sarcophilus harrisii. Classification (NCBI taxonomy): domain Eukaryota; kingdom Metazoa; phylum Chordata; class Mammalia; order Dasyuromorphia; family Dasyuridae; genus Sarcophilus; species Sarcophilus harrisii. The sequence continues at coordinate 131,149,821 of NC_045429.1, forward strand.
TATAGCAGCCGTTTTTGCAGTGGCAAGAACCTGGAAAGTGAATGGATTACCCAAAAGCTGGGGAATGGTATATGAATGTTATGGAATACTACTGTTCTATAAGAAATGATAATCAGTATGATTTCAGGGAAGCCTGGAAAGATTTATATGAAATGATGCTGAGTGAAGGGAGAAGAACCAAGAGAACATTGTACACAGAAACAAGATTATGTGATGACCAATTCTGATGGATTTGGCTCTTTTCAACAATGAGGTAATTCAGGTCAAATCCAATAAACTTGTGTTGGAGAGAGCCATCTATATCCAGAAAGAGGACTATGGGGACTGAATGTGGATCACAAAAGTATTTTCGTCTTTATTGCTGTTGCTTGCTTGCCTTTCCCCACCCCCACCCCCTCATTCTTTTTTCTTTTTGGTCTACTTGTTCTTGTACAGCATGATAAATATAGAGATATGTATAGAAGAGTTGCACATGTTTAACATATATTGGATTGCTTATTGTCTGGGAGAGGGAGTGGGAGGAAGGGAAGGAGAGGAATTTGGAGCACCGAGTTTTGCACGGGTGAATGCTGAAAACTATCTTTTTATATATTTTTAAAATAAAAAAACTATTAAATTAAAAAAAAAAAAAACCTAAAATAAACTTTTTAGAAACCCTGCTCTCCTGAGCTTAAAAGGACCTATTCAAGGAGTTGTTGCGTGAGCCTGGCTTTGGAATTCACAAAGATAAGCAAAAATTTTTGTAGCCCAGCACTGAACACATTTAAGCACACAAAAACATAAGCCTATTCCAAAAACTGAACCTGCTTATTTCAAACAGATAACAGGTCATATCTCTTCATGTCACTTGAATTTTCCTTTTTCTATGGCATTTGCTCTCTAAATATCCCTCACTATACATTTGCCTCATGTACTCAATTATCTTTCTCATGTATATAAAACTCCTCAAATGTATGATTGTTTCATTACCTTTTTTTCTCCTATGGCACCCAGAACACAGAAGTTGTTCGATAAATTTTTAATAATATTGAATTGGAAAAAAACAAACAAACAGCTGGGACACTTGACATGACAAAATCTCACCAACAGCTCTGATAATTTCAAAGTGTTGGACAGATTCCAAATGGGAATTTATAATATAACTGAGGTGAGATATCATGAAGATCTTAGTCTGGAGCTAGAGAGAATCATAGACCCCAGGACCTAGTACATAGAAGACATTTAATAAGTGCTTATTGATTAATCACCCGATTCAAATTCATTTTATTTTGCTTTGAACCTAGACTCTGACTCAGAATCCAACACTTTTTCCACTATACCATAACTTTTTATACAGCAGAAGCAATTTCCACTCTGTTGATAGAATGTAACAAATGGTTACCACAATAAAATTCCTATGCAATGGCAAAAATTAGGCCAATTCTTCAGAGTTTGTTATGATATATGATCTTCTCTATCCTTTCAAAGTCTTGAGTGAGAAGATTGCAAATAACACTGGCTTGGTTCAATGTGACAAATCCTCTCTTAAAGAAAACTTTAGGGGCAGGTAGGTAGCACTGCAATTAGAGCACCAGCCCTGAAGTCAAGAGCACCCAAGTTCAAATTTGACCTCAGACACTTAACACTTTCTGGCTGTGTGACCCTGGGCAAGTCACTTAACCTCAGTTGCCTCAGCAAAAAAAAAAAAAAAAAAAAGGAAAACCTTATTAGATCATATTGACTTAGAGATCACATGCTATTTTTTTCTCAAGTTCTTTCTTCCCCTGACAGCATATTTTACTACTGGCTCCTGAGGCAGTTTTGCTTTCTCCTCACACCTCAAATAGCCAAACCTCTTAAGAGAGGCCTTTGTTACTAACCCATAATTGCCCTCTCTAAAATAACTAATAGCTTATTCCCTTTCTCTCACTGACTGCATTTTCACCATCATTTGCATCCAAATTTAGGCTCTGAGCCCTAGAGGGAAGAACATATCCAAATTTACCTTAGCCATCTCAAATTCACTTTGCAGAAAGATAACTGGTTAGCTACTAACTGATAAGTCCAACCTAATGGGCCAAGTCACAACTGTCTTCAATAATTTGGGAAACTTCCTTTTGGCCAATACATCAGGCACAGGAGGCAAAAGTTCAAAAATAAAGAAAAAAAGAGGAATGTAACTAAAAGCTCCTCTAATATCCAGAAGTCTTGTGGTTGCAAAGGTATTCTAAGACATCATTTCACATGCAACCTAAGCCAACAAGCTTTCTCTAAATCTTGCTAGCTCTGAAGTAACACCTTTTCCTCTCCAATTCCAATTTCCTTACTTCTGCTGAAACTGTCCCAGTAGGTGTGATTGCCAATCAACATCTGTGTGCAGAGCACAAGGGTTTCATTTTAATCCTATTTAGTTTAAATTTCATAACATCCTGACGATGTTGGGAGAATGCCAAGTGGATGGAAATACACAAGTCCTACACTGACAACCAATTTAGAGGAAGGAAAAAGTTACTCCTTTCTTGATATTGCCACAACCTGGATACCATATTTAATATAAAAACATGGCTGCATAACAAGACTCATTCAATGTAAGGGGAAAGGGAAGGAAAGAAAACAAGTATTTTGCTAAAAGCTTACTATGTGCCAGGCACAGTGCTAAGCACTTTACAAAGATTACACAGGATTTTATTAGATCCTGGATGTGATAGGGAACCAATGAAATTTATTGAACAGGGAGATTGTCAGATCTACATTATAGCAAAATTAATTTGAGGGGTGAGTGGAAGATGGAATGAAAGGAATGAAATAGAGAGAGTCTTAAGGCAGGCAAACATCAGTAGACTACTAAAGTTGTCTAATCATGAGATGATGGGAATCTGAGGAGTGGTGGCCGTGTCAAAGGAGAGAAAAAGATATATACTAGAGGTGTGGAAAAGATAGAATGAACAAGACTTGATAACATTCTGTACACCACTGCTCACAGTTCTAAAAACTCGAATAAATGTGAGTTGTCCCAAAGATCTGGGGGGGAAAAAAAAAGAACCAAATGTATCTTATTTATGCCTCTCAACTTGTGTGTTCTTATTCCAGCAACATGCAGAGAAAGAAAAGAAAAATGACATAAAAGAAGGAAACAATTATTAATGATATAGAATGTCAAATTATGAACACTTAGGTCACAAAACAACATACAATCCCAGGTGTCTATTAAGTAAATTCACACAGGACACTCTACAACTGTATCTGTACCCCAAAAAGATCATAAGAGCAAAAAGGGCCCATCTGTGCAAAAATGTTTGCAACAGCCCTTTTTTGTAATGGCAAAAAACTGGAAATTGAATAGATGTCCACCAATTGGACTTATATTCTATGTATTGTATATGTATTATATATATATATATAATTTATATAATATGTATTATATGTATTGTATAATATATATATTACATATATAAGCTATATATATGAATAAGTTATACATAAATATATGAATGTAATTTTAATATTGTTCTATAAGAAATGATCAGCAGGATTATTTCAGAAATGTCTGGAAAGATTTACATGAACTGATGCTGAGTGAAGTGAGAACCAAGAAAATAATGTGTACAGTAATAATAGATTATGTGATAATGAGTTGTAATGGCCTGGGCTCTTCTCAACAATGAGGTATTTCAAGACAATTCCAATAGACTTAGGATGGGAAATGTCATCCACATCCAGAGAGAAAACAATGAAGACTGAATACAGACCAAAGCATAGTATTTTTACCCTTTTTTTCTGTTTGTTTTTCCTTTCTTGTGGTTTTTTCCCCTTTTGATTCGATTTTTCACAATATGACAAATATGGAAATGCGTGGAGGAAAATATGCACATGGAAAATAAAGGGAAAAAATATGGAACACAAAGTCCTACAAAAAATAATGAATGTTGAAAACTATCTTTGCATGTATTTGGAAAAATAAAATACTATTAAAATTTAAAAAAAAAGAGGGCACTCCACATAAACTATGTGCCAAGATTATCTTGTCATCTTATTTAATAAATCTAAATGTTTAGAATTTTAATTTTCACTTGAATATCCCCTAAGTTTTTGACACTCCTTATTACATAAGCTAGTGAAATAAGTTACTCATCAAAGCAATTTGCTTAGTGCTGCCCTTTTTCACATTTAGTCTTCCAACTTACTGGCTTAAGGAACAGAGAGAAAAGAGGAAGGGGAGGGGAAAAGAAGAGGAGAACAGAGAAGAAAAGGGAAAGGGAGAGAAGGGAAAATGGAGAGAGAAAAAGAACAGATGAATCTTCCAAGGGAAGATTCCAGGGAAAGAAGAAAAAGAGAGAAGAGAGCTAGAATAGACATTTACAGCATTGTGTCCAGGTCATGATATATTCAATGCTGTCAGTAAAGAGCCAAGAGAGAAAAGAATAATACCCAGGGAGGAGGAAAAAAAAAACTACCTTATTGGGAATGATGGATTTCTGCCCTGATCTGGGGGTTATGAAAACAATGCAAAACAGCAGCTAACAACACTCATAAAGGAAATAATTCACTTCCTTTTTTTTTTTTTAAACAAACCCACAAAGCTGAATATAGAGATATATGATCTAAAGAGAAAGGCAAGGAAACATAAGACATTATTAATCTTCAATTTCCATGGGAAACTATGCAGAGTCAAGAATTGGGACACATAAGTAGTGTAAACCAGGATTTGAAATCCCAAGTCAGAAATTACCTTCAAATATAGTGTAAGAACAAAGAAAATAAGTAAAAATTGTTTTTCTTCTTTTTAAATATCTTCTTTTAAAGATATAGTTCATTATATAATTTTTATGGTAATATATTTCAAAAAGTAATTATGAAATGAGTTTTTCATCAATTTAAAACATTGTATCAAGCACCTGCTATGGGCAAGAAGCTGGGTTAGGCAATTGGAATACAAAGGCAAATAAACCATAGTATCAAGGAGTTTAAAATTTAATGTAGAAGAATGACACAAATAATGATAACATAAAGGATGAGGTGATAAATAAGGGAAAGATCTAGGTAAAATGTTACAATAAATCTCTTAAAGAAAGAAAGAAAGAAATTTCAAGTAGAATCAGTTAAGACTCCATGGAAAAGCTTGCCATCTGAACTGAATGTCAAGGGAAGGTAATACCATCAAAAAGTAGAATTTGGGGAGATTAAGAATAGAAAAGGTCATTCTTTCCAGACATTGGGAAAAGATACAATGTAAAGAAAGGATCAAAGATGGAATAGAAGGTGACAAGGAAAGAAGATGAAGAATCCGTTTTAGTTGGATTTAGAAAGTTAGAGTATTCCTATATAATGAAGCACCTTGAATATCAAAGATATGAAATTCCTACTTCATGTGATAGGCAAACAATGTTTTTAGAAAGACAAGTAAGTGATCATAATGATATATCATAGTGTTGTGAAAAAGAGTTACAATTGAAGCAGGAAGATTCACATAGAGACTATAAATATCTAGGTAAGACTTAAGGAACTGAATTAAGTTGCTTGCAATGGAAATGGAAAAGTGAACTCAATGTATATGGGAAGTAAGGGAAAACAAAGAGGCAAACATAATTCTGAGGTTATCCTCTGGACAAAAAAAAAAAAAAAAAAAAAAAAAGCGAACCAAGGGAAAAGCAAGGTTAAAAAAGATGATTAACTCCTTAGGAACCAATCACATTCAGGTAAACTATCAAGCTGGTAATCAAAAATATAAGACTAGTGTTCTGATTAGGTAGCACAGTGAATGGAGCAGTAGACCAGTAGTGAAAACCTAAGCTCAAAGCCTGCCTAGACACTTAGTAATTAGTTGGTATGTGACCATTAGGAAGACATCTAATCTCCTTCTGTGTCAGTTCCCAGATTTGTAAAAAGGAAATAACAATATTTACTTCACAAGATTGTTGTGAAAATCATGAGTTCAAAAACACAAATTTTTTGCAAATCTAAAAAAAATGCTATCTATTATTACCTTAATATAGGACTCCTGATTGTCTTTCATTCTTCACGTTAGTAATGTAAATAACCAATTTTTCCTTCCAGACAACAGAAAAGTTTCAACAGTTTTAAGAAACGAACATACAAGAAACTAATTTGGCCCAGTGGCTAAATATACCCCAGTGTGCCAATAAAAGCACTGAGGCAAAGGAAAACAATGACCAATCTGACAACAAATCATGTAAGAGGAAGATGAGGACCTCTTCTGTGACACAACCTTTCCATTAACTTTTCTGTTTTTCATGTCTAATATCAGGTTTGGTTATCTCTCTGGACCAACTGGCTCAGAGTGATGTTAATGAGGCCCAGGTCAGGTGCTCTATCTCCATAAAGCCCAATTAGCTTCATAGAAAAGAAAAACTCCGCTCCATGCAAGTAGGTTGTTCACAAGGAGGACAACACAACATGGATGGCTAACCACAGCAAAATACAAGAGGAGATGCTCTGATGGTAAACAGCTATTACAGTCATTTGATGACCGCCTTAAAACAGTTATACACTTACAAATGTCCATGCTAACAAGACTTTAGATAAACAAATAACATATAATAAACCTTAACAGAAAAAGATGTATTGGATTACTAATAGAGCCATTCTTAGAAGGCAACAAAGTGAACAAGTTTTGAAGTTAGAAGACCCAAGTTTACATTCCATTCTGCCACTTACTATTTTTGTGACCAGATACTTCAACTTTTTGGATTTCAGTATCTTCATCTATAAAATGAAGTTATTGAACTAAGTAATTTAAGGACACTTCTAACTTGAAATCTATAATTCAACCTTAAAAGTTAGATAAGTGATTTGGTAGCAACTAGGAGGCACAGTAAATAGGGCCCTGGACTTAGGAATCTGAAAAACTTGAGATCAAAACTTGCCTCAAACATTAACTATGTGAGTAAGCAATTAGCCTTTCAACCTCAATTTCATCTGTAAAATGGGGATAATTAGTAGCACCTACCTCACAAGGTTGTGGTAAGGGCAGACATGAGATGACATAAAATGCTTTACAAATCTTAATTTGCAACGTAAAATGCCAGCTATTACAGTTACTATTATTAAATGTATAATGGAACGATCAAAAGCTGTCATGAAACTAACAGACCAGCCTTGCCAAAGCTGAGCTTGCTCTATAAAGAATACCAAAAGAAGGCTTAAAATCTACATCTGTCTTGTGAGTGAAATATTTAAAGGACAAGTGGAAAAACTAAGTCCTCATACCAACAAAAAAAGATGACTAATTTTAGCCAGAATGGATTTGTGAAAAACAACTCCTTCCTAATGTTTTTAAAGAAAATATTTAAGTTTTAATGGGGAAAAAAAACTCAAAAAATTAAAATTGAGGTTTAAAAAGACAACTTTCAAAATCCAATAATTAATTCTGGAGGAGTTATCCCAAGTTAAGATCCACTTCTAGAGGACAAAAGTTACAAGCTTACTCTGGCACTTTCTAAATTTTCAGCCAAAGTCTCCTTTTGATATCTGAATTACAAAGGTCTCCTTCAGATGCATAGTAATTAGTTTCCCCTACTCTCAAACCAATGCTTCATTAACACAAACTCAATCTCTATATTTCCTTAATAACTTTTTTTTTTTTTTTTGCATCAAGAGACACTTTTAAGTCTCCTCAGCCTCCCCCAGTCAGATGTTTCTAAATGCACACAATAAAACGCAACGAATTACAAAGAAAAATCAAAGGTTGGTGAAAATAAAAATAAAAAGAAATTTTCCTATCCAAACACAAAGATTCCCTAAAGTATGCCAATTAAATAACCCTACTCAGGCTCTTACCCTCCTCTACAACTCAATGAATACCATTAACTAAAGGCATCTGGCTCCTCCCCACAACAGAACACTCTCCCCATTTTTAACTGTCAAACTACAGAAGACTCAAAAGGTCCCAGACCACACATAAAGAAAAGTATTTTTAAGGAGTTTCTCTTCAAAGGATAGGCATCTATCAAGATCCCAAATCAGTATGACAGGAACAAAGCTAACTAAATTACTCCAATAAATATAAGAAAAGAATCAAACAGCAGCACTATCAGCCAAGAATTTCTGTATTTTCTAAAATTTTATATGTAAAATAGATGACTATTTTAATAGTCTAGATGTATTGGATGGACTAGATTAATAGATGAGGAAACAGACTCAGAAAGGAGTAATTTAAAATCATTAGAATGACAGAACTGGAAGGAACTTTGGAAACACAGACCCTACATTATGCCATGATTTGCCCAGGGTCACAAGTGCTAAGACAAGGTCTCCAGATTCCCAATACACTTCTCTTTGCACTATATTCAATCAACAAATATTTACTGAGTACCCGAGTACAAGGTCCCATGACTGGCATTAGGAGGAAAAAAAAAAACAAACACACACAACACAACACAAACATAAAAACAAACCAAAAAAACCCAATCTTTATTCTAAAATATCTTAAAGTTCTATCAAGGGAGATCACAGACTTATGTTATGTATATAGGGAAGATAATTTAGGATAAGGTAATTATAGAGAAAGGCCAATAGAAATGGGAATTATCAAGAAAATATTCCAGTATAAGACAGTGGTGCTTTAGTGAAGTCATGAAGGAAAGAGTGATTTTATGAGGTGAGAAGAAAGTACATTCCAGATATGAGACACAGCCAACATAAAGTATGGACATAAGAAATAAGAGTGCCATGTGAAGGGAATGGAGGCCAATTTGGCTGAACTGAACAGTGAGAGAAAAAAAGTATAAAGACACTGGAAAAATAGGTTGGGCCCAGGGAATGAAGGGTTTAAAAAATATATATAGAATTTATATAGTCATCCAAAATCACTTAAGGATGAAAATGTAAAGACAAACAGAAAGAAAACTGCAAAGATTCTGATTTTGCAGACTTTTGACTTTTTATAGTTCCAGGACCAGAGAGAAGTACCATGAACCCCAAATTTGCAATTTGAAATAGGATTCATAACAGAAATCTACTAAGATATTTACTCAGCTAAGTTCTTTTTATATTCTGTCACATGATCCTTGAAAACATAAAATCAACTTCTTTAAATGCTACAGATTTTTTTGGCTTATGGACAAGAAATCTCTCCTGAAATTTGAATAGGGCTCTGTTATCACTGAAGTAAAGTTCACCAGCATTTACTGGATTTATCATTTTGCTTATATTTTTATGATCGATCAATTCAACAATTTTTTATTACATGTCTATTATGTTCAAGAAATAATAGTGGGAATATATATAATGCCCCAACCAACTAAAAGTTTCTTGAGGAAAAGGATTATGTCTTTCACTTCTTTGTATCTTCCCACTGTTTCCAGCATGTGACAATAAATATTCAATACATGCTTATTGAAGAAAAAAGGAAAAAAACCCATATGTACAAAAATATTTATAACAGCTCTTTCTCTGGTTGCTAAGAATTGGAAATTGAAGGGATGTCCATCAATCAGGAAAATGGTGGAATAGGTTATAGTATATGATGTGATGCAAAACTATTGTGCTATAGGAAATAATGGGTAGAATGGTTTCATAAAAACTAGAAAGATATACAAACTAATGCACACTGAAGTAGAATCAGAAGAATATTGGACATAGTAAACAATATTTTAACAATGATCAATAACAAAAGACTTCACCATTACTATTCTGATCAATACAATGATACAAGATAATACCAAAGAACTCATGAAGAAAATGGCTATGCACCTCCAGCAAGATAACAGATGAATTCTTGTGCAAAGTTGAAGTACATTTTTTTCACCTTTTTCTTTCTTTTTTTTTTTTTAGCAACACAGCTAATATGGAAAAATGTTTTGCAGGACTTCACATGTATTAATAGGTGTCATATTTCTTGCCTTTTTAATGGGTGGGAGAATGGCTGAAGAGAGGCAGAGAATCTAGACCCTCTCAAAAAAAAATTTTAATGCTGAAAAATAACTAAAGAAATGGAGTTGGGTTTTTTTGTTTTTTTTTTTTTTGTTTTTTTTTTTTTTTTTACAAATCCTTATTAAGTGAAGGGGACAGAGGTGAGGTTACATTTTATCTTAGAGGCAATAAAGAGCCATACAAGTTGAGCAGATTAGTAAAATGATATAGCTACATTAGGAAAAAAAAACACTTTGGAATATAGATTGGAGTAGATCTCTCCAGCAGAATGAATAATTAGGAGCCCCACTATAATAGTCCTGGCAAGAAATGATGAATGTCCAAACTACAGTAGAAGAGTGCAAAGATGTAAAAGATATCATAGGTAATAACAGCCAGACTTTGCAATTAATTGTAAATGTTTATAAAAGAGAAAAAAAATTGAAAACAGTTTCAAACCTGGAGGGCTAAAAGAACTTTCAACACTTTAGTTAGAGGCAAAGGTGGTTAGGGAAAAGATGTAATGGATTTGCAATCTGGTTCTGGATCTGTTGAGTTAGATATCATGTGTCATATAAAAACTATATAAATGTTACAGGAGCAACCTGCTAGTGGCTGCTGGATGTTATGGGAGCCACCTGCCAGTGGCTAAGGATCCAAACTCAGCCCAGCAAAATGGATCCCTTCATGTGAGAGGATGATAATGATACAAGACTGAGAGACAATTGTCTCTAACCTGTCTCCTCTTCTCTCTTGCCTCCAATTTATTTCATTCCCAATCCACAAGCAACATCTGTGTCAGTAAAGGCTGATTTGCAATTCCTTCAGGGTTGTTATGATTCACAGATGTGGGGGCTTTTAGAGAACTGATCTGCCCCTTCAAACTTAGGCATGGTCCTTAACATATAAATATACACACACCTACATACAATATTTCAGTTAGTGAAGATAAATCAATAAATATTTTTTTCAAAAATCTGTAGTTATACCTTGTTTTTTTACAAGTGAGCCATCTCTTATGACACTTAAAGGGAAAAAAAAAAAGGAGAAAAAACCCAATTCAAATCATGCATCCAAAGAATCTAAAATTATCTGCACTGTCATACCCAATGATCCCCAATTTCTGCAAAAAAATATTTTCTTGAAACTCCTTTTGAGAATCAAACTTGTTTTTTATAGTATTGCAGTATTTGTCTTCATTGGATCTAGTTGCTAAGTGTTTGTAGAATCTCTTTTTGTGGTGGCAAAAAATTAGAAAATAAGTAGATGCCCATGTTGAATATAATACATACTATATAAAAATAATGAAATATTATTTCTATAAAAAATGATGAACAAGTTGATTTTAGAAAGACTTAGAAAGATTTACATACTGATGCTGAGTGAAGCAGAACCAAAACATTGCACACACTAGCAAGACTGTGCATTAATCAACTATGAAAGTTGGTTCTTCTCAGCATTTCAGTGATCCAAGGAAATTTCAATAAACTTTGTATGGAAAATGCCATCTGAATTCAGAGAAAGAAATATGGAGAATGACTGGTAAATGAATTCATATTATAGTCACTTTTTTTCCTTTTTCTTCTTCTTTTTTTCCTTATGGTTTTTCCCTGTTGTTCTGATTTTTCTCTTCCAATAATTCACAATGTACATAGATAACAAAAAAAAAAAATTTTAAAGATCTGATTGCTGCTCTTTCCATTTATTCTGATGTCATTGTGCATACCGCTCCTTTGGCCCTGCTTACTTCATTTTGTAACAGTTTAAGTCTTTCCATGCTTCTTTGCAACCAACAGGCATTTATTAAGCATTAACTATGTGCCAAGCACTATGCTAAGTACTAGGAATAAAGTTTCTTTTATCCTTATTATCAAAGAGATTACATTCTATTATGAAAGGGAAAAATATATATACAATCTCATATATATATATATATATATATATATATATATGAGATTGTATATATATTTTGTATATGATGTATACATCATATGTATACATCATGTATACATGTATATATATATATATACATCAAAGTAGATACAAAATTAATAAAAAAATAAACATAAAGCCAATAAATGAAGTAGTTAGGAAAGAAGAATTGCATTAGCATTGGTAGAGAAAACAAAAAAAGGAGAATAGGAAATCACATCACTGGCTCAAATGAACTTATCCTGAACAGCTGTTGCCTAGAGGGTAGGCACTTTGATATGAAGAATCTCTTGAGATATAATGTGATCTTTCTATGGAAATTGTCAATCTCAAGATTATCAATCCTGAAAAGTACAATAAATACCTTATCTCAGTAAAACTGACTCCATAGTTTGACTTAACTAATGAAAACACACAATAATAAAACTTTATGTCTGAACAGCATTTATTTGACACTCATTACCTCACAGAAACCTCAGAACAAGACTGTGACATAGGGAGGGTAGGTATTATTTCCATTTTGCAACTGAAGAAACTGAGGCTCAGGGGCATTAAGTTACTTGAACAAGGTCAAAACATAGCAAATGAATGAATAATGAAGCATACATGAAGCAGTGATTATGTGGTATGGACTATGCTAACTTATGACACAAACAAAAGAAGATAGTCCTTGTCTCTAAGAAACTTACATTCAGCAGTGACTTGAGACAATTCCAACAGACTTGGAAAAATGTCATCAGCATCCAAAGTAAGAACTATGGAGATTGGATGTAGATCAAAATATAGTATTTTCACCTTTTTCGTTTGTTTGCTTTTCTTTCTTGGTTTTTTTTCCCTTTTGTTTTTTTTTTTTTGTTTTGTTTAACATCACAAATATGAAATATGCTTAATCTCCACCAGACAGTATATAGAGAAATAATAAATATCTGCATAATAATATATTTAATCTCTATCATATTGCTTGCTGTCTTGGGGAGGAGGGAGGGAAAGAGGAAATTTTTGGAAATAGAGTCCTTTGTACTCTGTCACTTTACCTCAATTAAACAGAAATTCCTCTTTTCCCTCCCAAGGATTATGCTGGAGAAGCATATATAAAGTGCCAGGTCCTGGGTTAAATGCGGGATGCACAAATCAAAGCTAAAATGAATTCAATTCCTGCCCTCTAAAGAGCTTACATTCTAATGAGTGACAATCACTCATAAAAAAGAGTGAAAAGTGAACAGTGGAAAGAAAAAAAGAGCCCAAATAAAGACACAGTGAATAAATCCCAGAGAAGCACAAATGATTGGTTTAGGAGCCTTCCTCAAAATGGAGGTTTCAAGAAGAATTCACCAGTGGAAAAAAGAACTAATTATCAGAAGAAAAAGGTGACCATAGCAAAAAATTTGGATATGCTTTATAATTCTCTGCATAAATTACAGCCCTGAAGTTAGGGTGATGGCGATTAAAAAAGAAATGAACCTGAGAAGAGAAAAGATGAAGAGATGAAAGCTGGTGAAACCCAAAAAGGCTGTAATAGAACCTAAGGGTAGAAAAGCAAGTCATAGTAAGGAATTGTGGAGGGAGAGCAGAATAATTTAATTTAGAAAGCAAACCACTAAGACAACACTGAGCCAAGGGAACTTTGGGTAAGAAGGATAGGCTAAGCTACTCTGTGTAAACCTTCCAAATTTAGAAATCCTTGCTTGTTCTTCCCCTTCCAATTAGGCTACCATTAACATCAAGGAGATATGAAGTAAAGTTTTTTTTCCTCTGAGCTGCAGTTCCTTATCTGTAAAAGGTAGGACTTGATTAAGCTCTATGATCTCTACAAGGGATTCCCCTCCCAGTGTCTCTCTCCTCCACTTTGCTCATATAAAAACTCTTCCCTCTCCAAAAGAAAGAAGGGAAAGAAGGTCTGACTGGGAATAATCTGTTGGGAATTGTTGAGAAGCTGTTCTCAAAACTCATTGAGAGGATCAGAACAGAGTAAATGAACCCATGATTACCAATTTTAGTCTTTTCTAAAGAAACATATATATGAAAGGTTGTGGTTCACATTCAACATGTGGCTCAAATTCAACATGCTTGCATTGTTCTTGCAAATGGTCCTGAGATCATCAGAGAAGACAACTAAACCAACCTCAACTCCCAGCTGAATTACTTATTCTCTCATCTTCACAACAGTAAGATTTTCTTCTAGTATTTTCCCCCAAAAAATTTAAAGGACAATCCCCCCACCCCAATAAATGTAAATGTGCTTAATTCATATAAATTAAGCATAGGCTTTATAACATTCTCTTTGTTTTAAATAATAAGCCCCATTAAATCCTCATTCATTAAAGATTTTATCAATACCTTGATTTAAAAGGATTTCTGGCATTCTCAAAACCAAAAAATGACCTATGTCATTCAATGTCATTTATGCTCTAGAAGGGACTTTACTTTGGATCTAGTTTAATCCTCTCATTTGACAAGTGAAGAAACATATCTAGGGATATGAAGTGACTTGCTCAATCTTAAAGTTAGTGGCAGAATAAGTAACAGACTCCAGTAATTAAAACTACTAGGTAGGGTAAAGTTTTTCCCAACTACATTATGGATCATAATGTCTGTTTTTGCTTTTTATGATACATAATATGTAGTTGGGGGGGGGAAATCTTGGCTTACCTAGTAATTTTTAATTACTGGAGTCTGTTACTTATTCTGCCAGACGATTCAAAGAATTGGTCACTCCTCAGTCCTTCCCCACCTCCACTGCCCAGTCACCACTAAATAAGAGCCAAACTTTTTGGGGGAACAAAGCACTTTGGGGGGGAAGTAGCATTTTGTAACTTCAATAATAAATTAGTCATTAATTCATTCCACAAACAGCAAATAGAAGCCCTAGTAGAATAATAATTTCACACACTGCCTTCCGTCCAAACTAAGGATTGTTTATGGCATCTACTCAACTGTCTTGGATTAAAACCATTAACTTCTGGTGTAGAAATTATATAGAAACTGTCCTATTCACATCAAGGGCTGGAAAGGATGGCATCTAGTTCCATTTAACATAGAAAACTGAAGGAGGTCTTTTCTTATTTCTTGAATCCTGTATGGGTTTTTCAGTGCTTTCAACTCAACGTTGTCTCCAGCCCTTCCAGGCATACCAGAGAGGTCCTTAATGGAAAGTACAGTGTCTTAGTCAACAGACAAGAAAACAACAAAGAATTTCAAAATTAAAAACCACCTTAGAAATTATCAGATCCTACCCTTTATTATGCAGGTGAGAAACTAAAGAACAGCGAGGTTAAATAACTTGCCCACAGTTATACAACTAGTTGTTAATAAGAGACTAGAAACAAAACTAATGCCTCATATTTACATAGTTCTTTAAAGTTTTCAAAGTGACTTCTTCACTGAATCTGGATCAAATAATTATCCCTATTTTGCAAATAAAAAATTAAGGCTGAGAGAGGTAAAACAAATAATTCAATAAAAGAGCCAGCAAATTTCCAAAACAGGACTCCAAACCAAGCCAAACTTTTCTACTCTACTTCACCTTCTATGTTAGACAAACTCCATTAGGCCTCTTCTCAATTACTTCCCATCCCCTTACCTAGAAATTTTCAATTCTGCTTCATTTTATGTCTATGTCAAATACATAATGATTTTAATAAACTCTCACATCCTTAGGATTCTGCTCAATTTTTCCATACTTTAAAATTCAGTTCTAAGGAATTTAAACCCCAATATCTTTTTGTAAGAACTCAGCCAAAATTGGCACAACTTAAGATGCCTCTGCTGGGATAGCATAAAAATGTTTTTAAATTATAAAATAAGAATTTAGCAAAATATTAAAGGAACATCATATATTAACATTTGCACACGCATTCAAATGTTGTCTGGGAGACATAATTCCAAACTAATTAGATTTTTCATGTCTTTTCTTATAAACTCACCAGTGTTATCTTTTCTCCAATAGTTAAATCCCAGAGATTAGGAGTATTCTCCAAAATTGAGCATCTGATCATTGCTTGCATTAGTGAACACTGCAGAAAGCAACTTTCTTTCATAACTTTTAAAAGAATCAGAAAAATTCTCCAATTTACCACATATCTGAGAAATGCTGGATGGATAGTCAGTCAAAAGAATGACATAGGGAAGACAAGTGCTTTCTGAATTCCAGAGGAAGAAACTAGTTAGACAGTGGTTAAGCGATTCGCCCGGGATCACAGAGCTATTAAGTGCCTGAGACCAAATGTGAATTGCAATCTTTCACAGTCCAGGCCCATGGGCTTTATTCACCCAGCTCATTATAGAGTACTGAAAATTACTTTCTCAAGGTCATAGAAAAAGTAAACAGCAGAGTCAGGAACCTCCAATTTCCAAATTCAGGGCTCTTTCCATTAAGTTGCACTGCCCCTCAACTGACAACAATTAGAGAATTCATGAACTGTATAATTAAGTATTACTTACTGTGTGTATAAAAGATGTGTAAATAAGAACTAGAGCAACAAAGGAAAAAAAAGACATTTTAGATGTGGGATACAATATAAGACAAGTGCCTTGATGTAATGTGAAACAAGGAGCTTGACCCAAAACAAAGTATACTGGAGGGCACAAGGGTGATAATAACTTTTGGACTGATTAAATAAGGCTAGATTACAAATGGCCTTGAAAAATCAGAGCAGTTTGGTCTAAATGTAGTAAAGATGGATACCATGCACTTTCGAGATAAACCAGGCATACCCTTATTTGTCCAAAAATTATACTCAATTATATGAGGGCAAACTAAAGTGTTAAAATCAAGTAAAGCTGGTCAAATTGTTTTAAAAAAAATAATCTATGCTCTCCAATAACTGCATCTGAGAACTGGAAATCTGACCAATTTAGTATGAGTTTTTTTTAAATCAAGGTATTTTACCAATTCTTGTTTTCCTCCCCCTCCCCCCATTTTATATATATATATATATATATATTGTTTAGGAACTAAATATATATTTATGTCTGTGTAAAATTTTATCTTTCACAATAGCATGACAATTTTCAATGTTTCTAATACTTACCCTGGCAAAAAATGACTAAACAAATTTTAAAAGGGGATTAGAAGGTTTATTAAAAATGACTACAGCAAAAGCCTGAAACCAAAAAGGTATTTTGAGAACTGCCCAAATAAAACTTTGATTGTTTTAGCCTTTTTGTAACTATCACAATTTCCTTCCAAAGGCCAGTGGAATCTCATAAAAATGAGTGGGGACATTTACTTGGTCATTCTCTCTTTCCTCAAAAGAGCTTTATATCCAGAAAGTACAAAATGCAAAGTTTTTTATTTAATTTTTATCTTTTGTTTTTATGCTGCCTAAAGTGCCCTCTGCATCCTTTCTCTTCTCCCCTTCCAAAGAGTAATCCCATATATCAAAGAATTTAACAAGAATTTTAAATATATTCCTTCCCCAGTTTAAGAACCATGGCTCCCAATTATTCTTTGTCCTTATTACCAACTTTAGCCACTCCCTCCTCTTCCCTTTTTCCCCTCCCCCCAGTTTTGGCTATCACTCCTAGTCTAGCCTCAAACTCCTTTAGTCTTAATAAAATAATTCATTAAACTATACAAGATCTTCACCCCTGCTTGCCATCTGGGGGAGGGGGTGAAGGGAGGGAGGGAAAAAGTCAGAACAGAAATGAGGGGGGTGAAGGGAAGGAGGGGAAAAGACAGAACAGAAATGAGTGCAAGGGATAATGTTGTAAAAAAAAAAAAAAAAAATTACCCAGGCATGGGCTCTGTCAATAAAAAGTTATTTTAAAAAAGAAAGAAAGAAACAATGCAAAAAAAAATAAAATAAAATAAAATAAAATACATTTTTAAAAAAAATTTGGAAAAAGATCTTCATCCTGGAGTCCCTTATCTCTTGCCCTAGCATGATTTATATCATAGCAAAGTTCAACATTTGTATTATCTCTACCTCATCCCTTCTTAATCCGCTTTCCAAAGAAGATGGAAGAAGTCAATTGCCAATTGGGTCTATAAAAGTTTATCTAACTTCAACTGTGCCATCTCCACTTCGGAGCAATTCTTTTTCTTTGATTCTCTGCCAAGGCTGTTCCAAACCCTCCACTAGCCCCTCTTCCCTATGAGCAAAGGATTTTGCCTCCTACTTTACTGAGAAAAATGGAGTCAAACTAGCCATTGTGAGTTCTCTCCATTACATACTTCCAAAAAAGCCCATTTTGCTCAACATTTGCACCAATCTAACAGATAGCCCTTTTCTTTATTTAGGCCAACCTTCTAGTTAGATAGCAGATCACTACCCTTCTCATCAACTCAGTATCATTCAAGTTCCTTTGATCAACTCAAGTCTCTCATCTTCAATTTCTCTTTAACTGTTAGCAAAGAGTCAAGTACTAAGTTCTTTTAAAATTTTAAATTGGACTATGCTCAAAAAGTTATCAAACTGTGCATACCCTTTGATCCAGCAGTGCTACTACTGGGCTTATACCCCAAAGAGATACTAAAGAAGGGAAAGGGACCTGTATGTGCCAAAATGTTTGTGGCAGCCCTGTTTGTAGTGGCTAGAAACCGGAAAATGAATGGATGCCCATCAATTGGAGAATGGTTGGGTAAACTGTGGTATATGAATGTTATGGTATATTATTGTTCTATTAAGAAATGACCAGCAAGATGAATACAGAGAGACTTGGAGAGACTTACATGGACTAATACTGAATGAAATGAGCAGAACCAGGAGATCATTATACACTTCAACAACAATACTGTATGAGGATGTATTCTGACGGAAATAGATTTCTTCTCCAAAGAGATCTAACTCAGTTTCAATCGATCAATGATGAACAGAAGCAGCTATACCCAAAGAAAGAACACTGGGAAATGAATGTAAACTGTTTGCATTTTTGTTTTTCTTCCCGGGTTATTTTTACCTTCTGAATCCAATTCTTCCTGTGCAACAAGAGAACTGTTCAGTTCTGCACACATATATTGTAAAAAAAATAATAATAATAATAAAAAATAAAAAAAATAAAATTTTAAATTGTCCTGGCCTTCCCAAAAAGCTCTACTCTGAAAGTGAGCTTTTCATTTACTGCCAAACTCCTTTTTCCTCATACATCACAAATTTCTCAGTTGCCTCCAATGTGACTTCTAACTCCAGCAATGGACCAAAACAGCTTTGTCCAGAGTTATCAAAGGATCTTTTAATTGCTAAACCTGATAGTCTTTTGTACCAAAAGGTCAAAGACAGAAGGCTCCCACACATACCAAAATTCACAAGGAATTTGGAAATAATTTGTCTGAGGTTTTAAAAACACCCCCCCCCCAAAAAAAAAAAAAATCACCAAAAAAGTAAATCCAATGGCCTTTTCTTCATCTTCCTTGACCTCTAGTCAGCTTTTGATGCAGTGTGGAATTGTAATAGGGGAAAAAACAGATCTGAAATCAAGAAGAAATGGGCTCAAATTCCACTTCTTTACTACCTTCTATGACCTTGATCCACTTTCCTGTGCCTCAATTTCATAATCTACTAAATGAAGGTTTAGACTGCCTCTAAAATCTTTCCTGGTTGTAAATTTGTAACCCTATACATTCTCCTTCCCTCCTGAATAGTAACAATTTTTGGAAAGTACCTTCTGCAATATTCAAACTGGCTCCCTATTACCTTTAGACTTAAACACAGAACCCTATTTGTCAATTTTTTTTTTCACTTTTTTAGTAGGCATTTAATATATGCTTGTTGAACTGGCAATTATTTGAATCTACATAAACATATCCAAATTACTTTCCCATAACACAGAACCACCATCCTATCACTACTCTACAAAGTATTTTAGAGGAAGCTAGATGGGCCAATGGATAAAGCTGTGGGCCTGAAGTCACAAAGATCAGGGGAGTTCAAAGTCACTTAATCTTTTCCTGCCTCAGTTTCCTCAACTGTAAAATGAAGATAAGAATAGGACATCCTTCCCAGGACATTTCAAGGATCAAATGAGATAATACTTGTAAAGTGATTAGCATAGTTCCCCCTTGCTTGTTCCTTCCTTTTTTTCTTTATTGCTGTCTATCAAAAGCTACCTACCCTAATTAAACTAACCTGCTTTCCACACTTATCATGTCCTCTTCCTGCTCTAGGTACTGGCTGTCCCCTTTAACTAGACTCCTTACTCATAGATCTTGGAATTCCCAATTTCTTCCAAAACTCAGCACAAGTACTGTATGTATATGTATATACATATATATATATATATAGCCTTTCATGATATTCCCTAGCTAACAGTGCTTCCTCCTCAACATTCTTATTATCTAGATGTCCATATTCTCTTTCATAAAACATATAAGCCCTTTGAAGGCAAAGGCTATTTCATTTTTTATCTCCAACATTTAGCAAAGTATCTGGTACATAGTGGCTCCTAACTAAATGTTTATAAATTTAGTAAGCCTCTGCTTATTTCTCTCCACCTTACATGGAAAATCAGGAGACCTTAGTTCAAATCCCCACGCCACCATTAATCAGCTAAACATTTGCCTTATGGAGTTACCATCAGGATACAGCACAGTTTTTGAAAGTACCTTCTAATTTTAGCATTTCATGATTCTATTCATTCAGCCCACATTGAAATCTCCTTCTCTGAACACCTATTAAACAGTATCGTACTCAATTATATACTAGTTTGGATTGCTCTAATTGTTAATCTTACCTTCCTAACTAGTATATGCTCCTGACAATTAGAGATATTATACTTTTCTTTTTTTATCTTTTACCCCTCTAATAATCTTCACCACCATACAGTTACAGTCACACATACACACACACGCACACACACACACTGAGAAAGCGTTTAGCATTGTGCTGATCACACAGCAGGCATTAAAGCTACATGTTACTTAGTTATTATCATTCTCTTAAAGGGCATAGTATTTAACAATAAATAAAGTCTGCAGAATTTTTATTTACTTTTAAAAGATTAAACACATTCAAAATCTATGTATTACAAAGTCAGGCATTCTCCAGGAAAACTTTTTTTTTGATTTCCGATTAATCATAATGCATTCTCCCACCCCAAGAAGAGTCAAGTCCACGCAATGAGAACCTGTCCAAAAAAGTGAGGATGTTAAGCCTGGAGAAGAGAAGGCTCAGGAAAGAATATGATAACTATGTTCAAGTTTCTGAAGGGCTATCATGTGAAATAGAATGAAACTTGTTCTGCTTTGTACCAAAGGGGAGAACAAGAACAATGTGTGAAGTTTCAAAAAGGCAAACATGTTTCATGTTGGGAAAAATTTTCTAAACAATTAGAGTTAACCACAAGTATAATGGAATATGTCCAAAGACCCTCAGGAAGCTCCCCCTCATAGTAGATCTTCAACCAAAGATTGGATACTTGTCAACTACATTATGGAAGTAGCCTAAGAGGTCCCTTCCAACTCTAAAATTCAATCATTCACCAGCATCTGTTATTGATAAACTGGCAGACATGGTTGTGAGAACTCATTGTGCAGTAACATCTTCCCTCCTTCCCACCACCATTGCAACCAGGGATACCAACGTCTCTAACCATCACCTAAATTGGCAATGCTAAGAGCTTCTGTTCCTATAAACAGCTCCAGCTTCCCAATATGAGGAGCAGAAACTCTCATCCCTCCTCCACCTACCATCACTGCCAGAGGCCAACAAACTCTCAAACATCTTCTTACCAATGTCCTAGAGTTCCTGGCCTATCTTCTAATACCTCTTCCTTCCCAGCCAAAACCCCTCAGGGAGCCAACAGCCTCTCCCCCACTGGGGGTTCACATCTGTACATATTATAAGAATGGAAGGAAGGAATCTTCTCTCACTACTGAAGGAATCTGCTCCTGAAGTTCAAGGCTGAGGAAATGTGTCAGGAAATGTGTCAGTATCTACTATATGCCAGACACCCTACTAAATGACATTGACAGTTTATTCAGTTCCCAGATGTAGGTAGGCAAGACCTATTTTCCTCCACAGGTCTAGGAAATTATAGTTCTAATAGTAAAATTCAATTACAGTAAGAGTTTAGGTGGTGAATAAATAAGCAGGAAGAAAACATAAAGAAAGTAGAGCTAGATAGGTACAAGGTTAGCTAAGTGTAGATAAGTCATCCCTAAAGGATTACATAGACTACAAATTTGGAGGTCTATCTTAAGGAATTAAAGGAAAAGTTTAAAACCAAAAAAGAGAGACTAACAAAGGCCAACCTTGTGGAGCAGAACATCTTTGTGGGATGACAACAAACATAAAAAAGCACTGGCCAGCTCCGTGAACTTGAAGAATGAGGGACTGGCAAAACCGGTCCTGTACATAACAAGGGCAAGCCATCAGGGGCTCCCAGGCTCCACTTCTCAGAGCACTCATGTGTATCATATGATCTCTTAATCAGAGGTCATGCTGAAGGCTGAGCAGTTATAGTTCTCTCCTGCCCAGTATTACTGGGGCACTTTCCTCTTATCCTAAGGAAGAGGAATTTCCCTTACGTGCAAGACATGCAGTACTATATGTATAATACAGACTCTAAAAGTGAGAGAATGGAAAAAACTTGTTGGCTGTATAGTTCCTGGAGTTATACAGGTCATATCTGATCTGTTTCCCCTGGAGATAGAACAAAGGTCCGCCCAACCAAGACTCAGGTAGATACCCGGTCTTTGGAGAATTCAGTAGGTGAACCTTAAGGTTCAATGAATATGTACAGAAAGAGACAATTCATTAAGGAACCATTTAGGAAGCAGTATACTACTAAAGTACTATAAACTCTGAAATCCTATCCCCTCCCACATCAACACTGTCATCTGAACCCACACATAGCTGATTGTGGATTATCAACTCCAACACACCTGCACCTTGGCACCCTGCTTTTTAGTGACTGAAGAAAATGTATTTTATAATCTCAGAAAATATAGTATTATCAGTCCTTCAATATCCAATTCAAGTCTCATTTTATCTATAAATGCAATGTACTAATAGAAAGATTAATAACCTGATAGTGAGGAGAAGCTGGCTCTACCATTTATTTCCTCCAAGTTACAGAGCTAGTGACCTATCCTTAACTGTTATCTCAGCAAGGCAAAGGAGGAGGACTACAGGCTAATATGAGGACTGAAGATTAAGAGTCCACATATATCAAATGCAAAACAAATTATCTAGCTTTTAGAATATATTAATAAACTGGGAACAGATCATAAATTATAAGTTGCAGAAACAATTTTGGCATTTGCAGAATGCAAGATACCTTTCCAACCACAGTTAGTAGCTAGTTTGGGAGATGAGAAGCAGTCTAAGTACGAAATGTTTTAATGTCAACTATCATCGTTGTATCACTATACCAAATAGCTATCTTACCACATCCTGCTTTAGCAGTACAGTAAACACTCAGCATTGCCACCTGGATTAAAAAAACTCATCTGATCACATTCTTCAAAAATACATTGCAGTTTAAAAATTCTTAGTTGTTCTACAACCTGAAGATCAAACATTTCTTACCAGAATCAAAATATCACAGGGGTATGAAATACGTATATTGGAGAGATATGGAGTCAGACAAAATGTTGTATGAATTCTAACATGATAAAGCAACTTTGACAAACTTCACTCCATGAAATAATAATCCTTATTTCCAGAGGACAGAACATGAAACATGCTCCCCACTGCTTGTCAGGGAGATGATGGAGTCAGAGCAAGACATACATTTTCGGATGCAGCTAATGAAAGAATTTGCTTTGTTTGACAATGCACATTTGTTATAAATTTTATTTTTCTTCTTTTTAATATTCAATAAATGGTAAGAATAAAAAATGTTTGTTAACTGAAAAACTAAACTAATTTTTGAAAAAAATGGAGTACATGTCCAAAGCTAAAGGAAAAGAGAGATAATAGTCACCATAGTAAGTACAGAAAAGCCATACAAGTGAGGGCAAACCTTAGGCATCATCCTTAGTGAACTCCCTCATTTAACAAGTGAGGAAAATATAGGAAGTCAGTGCCAAAGCCAGTTAACCTTTAATTACAATTCTGTTTTGAAGGTTGACTTTTATATAAAATGGATAACCTTCGTCTCTCATGGTTATGTTCCCATAACCTCAGGACGTGTATATATAACAATGCTGTCTAAATATGCATTAAACTCTTTGGGATGGAAAAATGTAAGGAAAGCTAGTGGGATTGCTATTTTCTTTTTCACATTAGGTGGACATGCAGAAATGCATGAACACCTCTAAAACAATAACATAGCTTACTCAATTTTTACTTAATATTTTTTTTTAAAACTTTCATCATGTGAACACTTTAATAAAACTTATCTACAGGACAGTCTGATCTTCAATTTAGGCACAAGTCGGATTGTAACCAGAAGCCTTTAAAGATAAAAAAATTACTTCCTACTTAATTGAAACACTAGAAGAGTATGAGCTAATACACTCATGTGATTATCACAATGTAAAAACAAGTATCTCATTTACCAAAGGCAGAAGGTAGTCTCACAACGTAAAATCAAGTATTTTATACACATGGTACAGAGCTTTACCCTAAAAATGCACCTATAAATTTACAAGACAAAAAAGTATAATTATCAGGCCTTAGGATTCAAATTCATTAGCATATTTCCAAATCCAAACTTAGAAAATTCATTAGAGTGAGCAAGTCTTAAGTAGCTTTTTAAGTATTTGGTTTTTTTCAAATCAGTTTACAACAGATTACAATGCCTTGGGCTTTTTTTTTTTTTTTTAATCTCCTTTCAAAGTCACAGAATCACAGTGGAAGGGGCTATAGAGATCCGAGATCACTGAGCCTGATGTCATTAGATTGAGGAGCAAACCAAGACCTAAGGACCTAAAGTAATTAATTACTCAAGGTTGCCCAGTTGATAAGTCTAAGGCTCTTACTACAATGATCCCAATGATACCATGACCTTGCATGTATGTATATATTGCAGTATGATATCATACTGTTTAGTATTTCAGATATATCTTCTGTACTTACACTACAGAACATTATGCATTTTTGTGTCAGCAATAAGCTACTTCTTTAAATGCTAATATAAACTCAATAAAATAATGGCCTCTAACAGAAATGAACTTCTCCACAGTATTCTCGCTATTCTTTCTAAAATAGAAGTCAGTCAATGAACAAAAGAATCTTAAGCTCTTACTCCGTGGTTAAGAACTTGGACAAAGACTGGGACTACAAAGACCAAAAAAAACCCCCAAAAAAAACAACAATCATCTCCAGCTCTTCAGAAGCTCACAATGTATTGGGGGAAATAACATTTAATCAACTATGTACAAACAAGATATATACACGATAAATCAGAAATCAGAAATAAATAGAATTTAAAGAGACCAGGAAAGATTTCTTGTACAAGAAAACTCCCACAAGTAAAGTTATGGGTGCTCAGAAAAAAAAATCACAATCTCAGTAAGCATTTACTATGAGTGAGATTCTCTTAAGAGGCCAGGATAGAAATAGAAATTGTACCTATAATTTCATCAATGTAGGAAACTCCCTAGTAGGGCTAATTCTATGTACCAATGCTAATCAGCAACTTCTCTGCAATTTTTTTATTTTAGAAAGTTGACTCTTTAAGCACTGATAAATAAGTGACTTGCCCAAGATCCTACAGTCTTTGTGTGTTCAGGGACAGGACTTGAACCCAGCTTTTCTCAGCAGTTCCTTCCAATTACATCACTTCTACCCCCCTTAAAATGAGCCAACTACCCAAACCAAAAAAGATAGTCCCTTCCCTCAAGGAACTTACAATCTATATGAGGAACATACCTGGTTACAGATCAATAATAATATAGTTAACACTTATGAAGCATTTAATTAAAATGTATCTGGTACTTATAAATATCTCAAATTGATCCTCATAACAATTCTGGGAGGTAGGTGCAATTATCCCCATTTTATAGATAAGCAAACTCATAATATATAAAATAAAAACACAGAGGGGACTAACAACTGGAAGATTAAAGATATTTTGTAGGAGGAGGTGATACTTGAATTGAGGCTAGAAAGGAGCTATGGAACCCAGGAGGCTATAGCATAATCTTTACTGGCAAGTTTATAATCCACTAGGGAGGGAGCAATACATAAGTATACAGTCCACGATCTAACAAGCATTCATAAAATTCCTACTGTGCTGTAACACAGAGCTAGCTAATTTAGTATAGAATGTCTATGGAGATTCAAGGAGAGAGGAACCACTTCTAAGACAGGAAACAACTCAACTGAAAAAATTTAATCCCAATGGAATGAAAGTATATCAACTGAATGAAAGGAAGGAAGCCATTACAGGCAAAAGAGATTGCTCCTCCCCCCCCCCCCCTAAAAAAAAGGCATTGTGGTAAGAGAGCAGGACAATATTTGGAAATGAGCAGTAGTACAATTTGGCTGGAATACCTGTAATGGGTAAAACTGGGGAGAGAAAAGGAATGGAAAAGATAGATTGCAGCCAGCTAATGGAGCTTGAATACTAATATGATGAAAAGTTCTATCAGGTTGCAAAGACCATGTTTCACAGATCCTTTGTATTATGCTCAATTCCTAGTAACTTTATGTTTACAGTTAGCCTTCCAACTCCTTTTCAAATAACAATCACTAAAGTATAAAAGTTACACATAGAAGGTGCTCAATAAGTAATTGCTGAATAAATAGAATGGTCTCATTTGTGGGTTCAAACTACATAAACCCTTTCAGAACTCTTCATACCATTTTATTTTAACAAGGTTTAAAAAAAATTGAGCCCCAAATGGGAAATATGATTTTAAAAATCACCCCAAATAAAGACCCTACCAATATGCAAGTCATTTAACATCACATAACAGATACGTCAGTAATACATTTGTAGTTCTTAGGGCAAATGTCCCCTAACTTGAATAATCCTCATCTAAACAAGTGACTTATTGGCCATGATGCAAGAAAATAGCTGTCAGATGGATGAAGGACAATTTCTGAAAGGCAGAGTTCAGATAGAATGATTCCTTCTTGCCCTCCTTCACCCATTTTCACACTTAAAACAGGAAACCCACCAATTACTTGAAAAAAAAAAAAAAATCCATGGTGCAATGAGCAACTGAAACAAAAAGCAGCTATTACGAATTTGTGGTAGAACTTGGTCTCTTAGTCAGAGCCTCTACTTATGAACCCCGAAAATAAGTTCCTCCCTTCTTTCTCCTTACACACATACAGTCATACCCCTCCCTTCTCCTAGCTTCTTTCTTCCTTCTCCCCCCCTCTATGCCTCCCCCTTTTTTCTTCCCCCTCCTACACTCCTCCCTGCTTCTTGCCTCCCCCCCTCCTTCTCCCACACACGCACACTCTTCCCTTCGCCTTGCCCCCTCTTCTTCCCATCTCTCCTACATACGTACGTACATACACACACACACACACACACACACACACACACACACACAAAGAAGCAAGTTTCCCAGATGCACCATGATGCAAAGCAGGAGCTACACAGCAGCCGCCTGTCATCCAGATGGGCCCTGGCAGCCGGACCAAAGCCCCCCTCCCCCCACACACAAAGCAGCCCCGCACTTAATGACAGCCACAAGTGGCCGGGCCCCAGGGCAGCTAGTTCCAGCACTCGGCCTCTTCCCCAGGCTGGGGGAGAGACATTTTCAGCATTTCCCCCTCCCCCACCTCCATCCTCAAAGATTACAACTTAAAGGTAAAAAAGGAGTGAATTCGGCTAGGATGCGCCGTGGGGCGGCGGAGGGAGACGCCTCTCGCGCCCCCGCAGCCCCGGGGAAGCGGGGGGGGGGGGGGGAGGGCCGCCCTGGAAGCAGCCCCCCCCACCCCCGGCCGATGCCCCCTCCCCCACCCTCCCCCGCCCCGCCTCCTTCCTACCCGCACAGCTCCGGGAACTCGAAGCTCTGGGCCTCGGCGATCCCTCTGGCCGAGACGAGGAGCAGCAGCAGCAACAGCAGCGGCGGCGGCGGCGGCAGCGGCCGAGGCGGACGCCGAGTCCAGGGCCGCAGGTGGGCGCTGGGAGCCGGGGCGGCGACGGTCGAGAGGGCTGCAGCGGCCGCGGCGGCGCCTCCCATGGTGCTCAGGGGTCCGGCGGGATCGGGCACTCGGACGCGCGGCCGGGGGCTAGCGGCGCGCAACGGCTCCGGGCTGCTCCCGGGTCATGCTCGAGCCGCCAGGGCCGGAAAGGGAGGGAAAGAAGAGGAGGTGAAGGAGGAGGAGGAGGAGAGCGCGGCAGCAGCGGCTGCGGCGGAGACCCAGCAACTGCGCGTCACATGACCCCGCAGCCGCCTGGGCACCGCCCCCTCTCTTTCCCCTCCTCCCCTGCCCCCCCCCCCGCCTTCCCACCAGCCTCACATGACCGCCTTGTTCAGGTGATCCTCGCACTCCCCTAGCTCGTGCTGGGCCTCCCCGGTCACGTGGGGCCGGAGCCCGGGGAAGGAGGGGAGAGGTCCTGCCTTGCGTGGGCCGCCCTGGTGGCCCGCCCGAGGCGAAGCCGGGGGCACCTGGGCGCCGCCCGAGTCCCGATCGGGCGGGAGGATGGAGGAACGGCGTGGCCCCCGCTCCTGTGGCCTCCCAGGATGGCTCGCGGCGGGCCTCCCAGGATGCCTCAGGACGCCGCACGGAGGGGCTTCCGTGGCCCAGGCTTAGAAGCCAAAGCTAGCCCTGCTTGTAATCGCCCGGCCCCGGGAAGTCGCAGATCGCGTGGGGGGGGTTAGCCCCTACGTCCCGGGGATGCTGTAAGGATGCGATGAGGTAATGCATGAAAACCTGACAGGACGACTTAAGCGCTATTATGGCTTCTTTGTATGGCCCGAGCCTGTCGCACGGGAAGCGCTTACGAAATGCTTGCGGGCCGGCTGCGTCTCTATCCCCTGTAGCCAAACAGCCCGACCTCGAAGCTCGTTCCTCACACCGTGAGCCTATCTGGAAGGCTAACAAAGGGATAACCGGATCGGGAATCCGAAAGATAACGGAGGCACGCGTGCTAGGGGCTCCCTGGGAGAAAGTGGGCAAGTTATCTCCGCTTAATCCCTCCGAGCCCCTCCTGGTCTAACAAGTGTCCGGTTGGCGTTAGCTGGCCTCTCAGCGTGCGTCCAGTTATAAACGCCAAGTTGCAAACCTTTACAAGGTGCGGTTTAATAATAAATAGGAAACTTTACCAAAAAGCCATAAGAAAGGCACCCTGGAGTCGTGGTTTCGGGGGGATTAAAAAAAAGATCTGAGGATTTTAATTAAGGCCGCCCACTCTGTGAATTCTGTATGGTATGGTAGCCAAAAATATGGATATAAGGTTTCAGTGACAGAAACAAAGTATCCAGAACAAGAAAGTCTGCCCTGTTCAAATAGTATCCTGGATTCAACTCAATTTAATTAGTTTGTACTACTTAAAGCTATATTGAGGGAAAGAGGAGGAACAAAGAAGGGATAGAGCCATGTCTGGGTTAGGACAGCAATGACATGAAAAAGAAAAGATAGAATTGCCCCACTGCTGATTTACCTCCTCTTATGTGCCAAGGAGAATGATCTTTGGACCAGAAAAGAGAATTTTTAAAAATGCATATTGGGGGATATTAACCAAGATAAGTAAGGAGGTGGTATGAGAGCACCACACCATTGATGAGTGTCACCTGATCTAGATATACTGCACCCTTGTTACAGAAAGAACTGGCAAATGTCAGTGAACTTGGGAAGATCTTGGAAGATGGGAGAGATAGGAAGGATTAAAAAAAAAAAGCAGATAAGATGCAACAATTGTTGCTTCAGCCTCCTACTAGGCCTGTTATTACATATTTGGGTATCAAAGGGAAATAGAAGTGTGAATTGGAAAAGGCTTTGGGATGTGGCAAAAGATACCTGTTGAATCATGTTTTTATTGCTTGGTAGAACTTTTAAAAAGAATAGATTCATGTCATTAGTTATTCAGGCATTTTTCTCTTACTAACTGGGGTGGGTTGTGAGGAGGCAGCTGCAACACTGTGAAATCTCAGGCATTTGACCATATGGAAGCCTGAATCGAGAAATTTTCCTGGGAGCCAGTTTATGGAATTAACAAGCAAATGACAGCCCCATGGGCTTCTAGCTGTGTTAGTTAAATACGACTTAATTTAAAGTTCAGTTAAAATATTTGGGGGAGAGAAAAGGAAAACAAGTTGTCTGAGTTTGACTCAAGTTCAGTCTGGTGCTTTAGCTTCAGAAGTGGTATAAGAGGAGACACTTGTAGACTATTGAGAAGCTAACAAAAAGGACCTTTATTCAGCCTGTGGCATGGAAAGGATACTCAGTAAGGATATAGTATTGATTCAGTTGAACACGGCATCCCTTTTTCCATGTTGGCTATGCTAGAGTCCTCTCAGAGTAACTTGGGAGGCTGATTTTTGTGCTTGTGCAACCAGAAAACTATGTCAATGGCCTAAGCCTTAGGCCCATAATTAATTTAAGAATATTTTCAATTCTTCTTAAGGAAAAGTGTACCTGAAATACAGATATTTCTCCCACCATAAGGACTATGCCAAGTAGAAAAGAAATATTTAGATTCAATACATAAGGCAGTAAACTATGTATGTGAATTATGAATTATTATAGGGATATCTATGTAGTACCCTCTCTGGGTTATTCCCCACTTCATACTCTCAGACTGAGTAACCTAGACAACAAACAACCCCAAACTTCAAGGTACTCTGGAGATTGAGACTCTGGAAACTGTAGCTCATGAGATTGACTGATAGGTCTTCCTTCCTTTCTACTAATTAACCAGAGATCACAATAAGCCCCAAACAAGGGCATTTATTTAAATACCATATTATTTTAAAAATAGCAGTAAAAATATATCCCATAAATCTAGGGCTCATTCTCAAATAAATACTTCTAAAATCAGTAGGAAAAGTTGTTACTCATAGAAGTGAAAAGTAGCCAGACATATAGGGAGCACTCACATTAAGGTATATTTGAAGGTATAGTTCAGAAGAGCCATTTCACTCCTCTAATGCTGCAGAGATGAAGGCCCGCAAATATCTGTACTTTTTGATCTTGATCTCAAAGTTTCTATTGGATGCTACTCTTAGTCACTGCTAGACAATGCTCCCCAGGATGTTGTTTTATGTTACTCCCATGCATATTACATTTTTTGGCTGTAGTTGAGACTGTCTCAAGCTTCTGGCTTAGCCAAAATCCTTCAAGTTCAAGAACACTGCATAGGAACCATGTCAACTGTCTTATTTCTTCTCCAAGGAGCAAGACACATTAAGAATAGGAGTTCTTAACCTAGGATCTGGGAACTTGTTTTTTAAAGTATTTCTGATAATTATTTCAATAGTTATCTCTTAATAACTGAGTTCAAATTTGGTCTCAGACATTGACTAGCTGTCTTTGCTTAAGTTTCTTCAACTGTAAAATGGGGATAATAATAACACCTACCTCCAGAATTATTATGAGTATTAAATGAGATAGTTTTTGTAAAACACTTAGCACAAACATGATAAATATGGAAATATGTTTAGAAGAATTGCACATATTTAACCTATATTGGATTACTTGCAGTCTAGAGGAAGGAGATGGGTGGGGAGGAAGGAAAGGAGACAAATTTGGAACATAAGGTTTTGCAAGAGTGAATGTTGAAAGCCATCTTTGCAAGTATTTTGAAAATAAAAAGCTATTAAAAAACAACAGTGTTTTATGTGTCAGGCACATAGTAGGAGCTGTATAAACATTAGCTATTGTTAATATTATTATTGTTACATAATTGATTTCTTTTATAAGCTTGTATTTTTTTATGCATTTAAAAATATTATTTCAATAACAGGTTCATAGGCTTTACCTGACTGATAAAAGGGTCATGTTATAACACAAAAATGTTAAGAATTCTCACTATAGAAGATCTAATACTTGGAACTTGAACTAAAGAACTCTTGAACTTGGAGTTATGCATGAAGCAAGTCTCAAATCTGGTACTAGCCTGAAAATCTCTCCTTTTTGCCTCTGCTCAAAGAATCCTCACTTTTCTGCATGGTAGACTGTAGTTCAGGAAGCAATGTCCTTAAACTTTCTTTTCCCTACCCACATCCCCAGGTTACTAAATTTTTCAAGAGACACAAAGGAAAAAGATGGGAGGCAAACTCTTTGGACCTTATTCTTGCTTTTTAAAAACCATAGAAAGTAAAGCTAATCCTTGAGTCAGCCAATGAGACATTCCCCGTGTTATGTCAGTTGCCTTTATCCAATGGTGAATGTCTTATAATTGCTCAAGCTCATTGAGGAACTTCTTCAGTTTAGTCAGTGTTTCGCAGTGACCCATAGGTGATTGTAGAGTTGTTTAGGATTATTTAAAGGAACTCCTAAACATTTCCTTTATAGTCTTGCTCCTTTATAGACTCTCAGAAGCATAAGAGAATTTATAGAGGTTGAGAGGTTTGGAAGATTGAGAAAGCCAGTGCCTCTGTATGTGTGGAATTTATAAGCTCATAGTTCAAGGATAGAAAGAGACATTCTTGTTTTGCACAAGCCCAACTGAATAAGCTGGCACAGCTCAAATATGGAGTGTTCAATGATAATTACCAAGATATAGCACCCTGAAAAACTACTATGGGCATGCTCCCTTGTAATTGGTGAACAATGTTCTATGAATTAACTTAAAACAAACATAGTACAGGAAAGAGGAGACCTTTAGGAAGACCTCAGAATTCAGGATAGAATATCTTATCAAGCTAGAGACCCAGGAAAACAGTAAAGCAACTACTGGAGAGTCTTTGGCTGAAGGAAGAAGAATGGCATGGCCTGGTTGAGAAAGGCCCACGTGTAGTTTGGGAAGACCCCTAGTACCTACCCTCTACCAGTGTGCTAACTTCATTTGTAGCAAGTGGCTTTTTTTTTCTTTTTTTTTTTTTTAATTTAATAGCCTTTTATTTACAGGATATATACATGGGTAACTTTACAGCATTAACAATTGCCAAACCTCTTGTTCCAATTTTTCACCTCTTACCCCCCACCCCTCCCTAGATGGCAGGATGACCAGTAGATGTTAAATATATTAAAATATAAATTAGATACACAATAAGTATACCTGACCAAAACGTTATTTTGCTGTACAAAAGAATCAGACTCTGAAATATTGTACAATTAGCTTGTGAAGGAAATCAAAATGCAGGTGTGCATAAATATAGGGATTGGGAATTCAATGTAATGGTTTTAGTCATCTCCCAGAGTTCTTTTTCTGGGCATAGCTAGTTCAGTTCATTACTGCTCCATTAGAAATGATTTGGTTGATCTCGTTGCTGAGGATGGCCTGATCCATCAGAACTGGTCATCATCTAGTATTGTTGTTGAAGTATATAATGATCTCCTGGTCCTGCTCATTTCACTCAGCATCAGTTCATGTAAGTCTCTCCAGGCCTTTCTGAAATTATCCTGTTGGTCATTTCTTACAGAACAGTAATATTCCATAATTTTCATATACCACAATTTATTCAGCCATTCTCCAACTGATGGACATCCATTCAGTTTCCAGTTTTAGCCACTACAAAAAGGGCTGCCACAAACATTCGTGCACATACAGGTCCCTTTCCCTTCTTTATAATCTCTTTGGGATATAATCCCAGTAGTAACACTAGCAAGTGGCTTTTATACAACTTTTTGGCTCACGTGTGTTAAATTCCTTGACTAGCAATTTTGTATGGATAGAACAGGTTATTTGACAATTGCTGAAATTCCCAAAAGCCCCATCAGTGGGACACCAGGAACAGCAACACAACAAGGTCAAGGAGCATACAAAAGAATTCTTAAGCTGCTCTTTGAAAAAAAGATTTGAAGGTTTTAGTGGACTACAAACTCAACATGAGTCAGCAGTGTGATGTGGTAGCCAAAAAAGCTAATGCTAATGAGATCTTGGGATGCATTAAGAGAAGCAAAGCTTCCAGGAATAAGGAAGTGAAAGTCTCTCTGGACTCCACCTCAGTCAAACCACATCTGGAACAGTACAATTCTGAGCACTATGTTTAATAAGGACATTAAAACGCTGGAAAGGGTCCAGAAGAGGGAAACAAGGATAGGTGAAAGGCTTTGGAGTTGTCATATGAGGATGACTGAAAAGAACTGGAAAAATTTCAATTAGAGAAAAGAAGATCTGGAGGAGACCCAAGTCTGGCTGTCTTCAAGTATTTGATGAGTGAAATGGGTAAAAGAAAGGTTTGTTTAGTCACAGAGGACAGATCAGGACCAACATGTGAAAACTACAAAGAGGCAAATTTTGTTTTGATGTTAGGAAAAACTCTCTAATAATTAGCGATGTCCAAAAGTAAATGGGCTCTTCTATATGTGTTGGGTTGCCACTTGTATATGAATTATAGAAAAGATTTCTTTCCTGGTGTGAAATGGATTAGATTGCCACTGAGGTCTCTCCCAATTCTGAAATTCTAGACTCTTCTAATTGTGATTCTGTTATTTACAGACAGATGGGATTTTGCAGTAGCATCCTTCAAATCATATCTCATAGATTTCCAACTACTATGATCATACCTTTAAAATAGGCTCTTCTTTTAAAAAAAAAAAAAAAAAAGAGCTTGCCAATAAAAACAAAAATCAAGAAATAATCCCCAGAAATGTTTAGTCTACACAGAAATAAACAAGTTGGCTCTGCTAATCTGCATCATGCAGAAGTAATCATTATATTATTTATAATACATTTTTTTTAAAATATGAAGACTTGTTATAAGTTTTGCTGAACTCTTTTTTTCCGCTCAGTCTTCTTTGTTACAAGAAGTGGCTCTCTAGGAAGGGGAAATATATTTGAAAAAGGTGAATAAAAATGCCACAAAATATTTTTTAAAATAAAATATAAAGACAATTTTAAAGAATTAGCTACAGTTGAGAAATATTAATGACATCAAAGATGTGGCTATAGATTTTACCTAAAAAGAATGTAAAAATCTGAGACTTGTTCAGAAAGACATGTAAGATAGAGGCCTTTGAGAAACTTCTCTCATTAGAACTTCCAGTTTTGAAAGCAGATATAATCTTCCACTTGGATAGAGGAGAAGTACCACTGAAGTCAGGAGAAACTTTCTATCCTGATAAGCTACTCCAAGACTAGCTCAATCCAAATCAACTACATTTATTGCTTGATTCTCTACAGCAATCTTCATGTAATGTCTTCTAGCCTCCAAGACTCTACCAGCTCCTACCCTGGGGCTCTACTTTCTCTTAATTTATGAGAGTTCTCCATAATTAGCTCCTCTCAGACTCCCAACTTCTGTCAGCTGTTCTCCAACCATCTTCATGTAAAATATTCTTGAATGTACCTTCTTTCCTCCTTTCCCCTCCTAGGAGGGAACATAAGTCAAATTAACATTACCATTCCTAGAGAAAACATATTAATTAGTTTCTCTATAGTTTAACTCACCAGCCCTGTAATTCTCCAGTCCAAAACATCTCTCTTTTTTCATTCCTCCCTTCTATCTACTGGCCTCTCCTATTAGAAATTCCTTAAGAGCAGAAACTATCTTGAGTTTTTTATAATTATAATTATTCTCATACCTTCGTATAGTGCCTGGCACATGATAAACACTTAATTGCATTTTCATTCATCTCTACCAAGCCTCTCCTTACAAAAATAAGTCTGAGAAAACATAGGCCCATTTAGCAGCTAAGAAAATGAAGTCCTAAAGTAGGGAATGGTTGTGAAATATAGAGAAGCTTTAGAAGCATTCAATCCCTGACTCCCCAATTGTAGAATTGTTTCCTCTTTGATCCTTTGGAAAGCTCCATGGAGCTCTGTAGCTTGTGGATAGGATTTGAGATTCTCTGTTATTAGTACCATTATAAGGTTCTTAAAATTCATAGAGTTCTGTGCAAGGCACTATGGGAATGCAAAAAAATTTAAAATGATCACCTATTACCCTTATAATTTTATAAATGAGGAACTGAGACCTAGAGATATTATGACTTTCTCAAGGACATGCAAGGAATGATTTAAGCATCATTACTAGGATTTGAACCAGATCCTAGGACCCTAAATCCAGTTGTCAACAAACTTACCATCTAGTTGTTATTTGACCTACTTTAGAGGTGCTCTCAGTCTTTATGCAATATTAAGAACACCATGAGGAACTTATTGAAATCTCATTTCTTGGTACAGAAGACCAGAGAGATTGTTGTTTGTACTTTGTTTAGAAGAGGACCAGTGACATCAGTGGGTTTTATTTAAATGCAGTGAGTTGGATTTAAGGGAGGCAGACAAAGTCATCAGCCTCACTCTCTCTTCCAGAGTCATTGAAATCCATTGGCAAGACAAAAGTCAAGATAATCCAGGATGCAGTCTGTTAGTTTCCCTCAAATTGATTTAGTCTATCTGCTGATTCAGGTGTATTTGGTCGTAGCAGCCGTGAATTCTATAGCTTCTTGGAGCCATGGATGAGAGTTGGTGAAGGTAGATACCAAAGATGAATCATTGGTCCTCAAAAGAGTTCAGCAAACCCTCACATTAGAGATGCTAGTCCTCCCTGAATACCCTATGCACCTCATAAGTGACCTTAGGGAATTGTCATCAGAAATCTCTCAACCCAACCCAGTCACTGGGGAGCAAATACAATCATACTATATGTTCCATATCTATATTCCACTGGGATATTTTAACATCTTTCTTTCTCCAATTACAAAAACAAAGTCACAAAATTGTCTTTATTATGTGTCTTAGTTTGAATTCCCCAACCCACACCAAAGAAAAACCAGTGTGTGTGGGAAGTAGTAGTGATTATTAACCTGTCAAAATGATGTGGAAACAGTATTCTAATAGTCATTGTGGGTGTGATGAGATTCCACATGCTGAGAAAAAAGTTGAGTGGGTTAAGAATGAAATTGTGGGATAAGGATTTTCAGGAGAAAGTGGGCCTCTCATAAATGTCCATCATTTCTTTCCCTAGCATCTGAAAAATATAAGTAGAAACTTCTGATTTGTTATTTATTAAAACCAACAGTATTAGGTGTGTTAGTCATATCTCTGGGAAGAGGGCAGGTTTTTGATAAAGTTTAGAGCCCTGAACAGAGAAGTGAGTCGTTTAAACATAGCAACAAGCCTGCTAGCTTATCCACAGGGTCCTTGGCCCTAAAATCATACTTTATAAGAATGGAAGTAAAAGCAGTCCTAATGTTGCATTTATGGCCTCCAAAGGATTGGCTAATAATATGTAGGATTTCACATAAATTCTACATGGACAATTTTAGCTATCCATTTAGCACCACCAAAAGAATATATGAATGTGAACACATGTATAGGAGCTCATAAAGAAATTGACTTCCTTAGAATTGCACATGTTTAACATATATTGGATTATTTGCTGTCTAGGAAAGGTGGGGGAAGGTGAAGGGAGGGAGAACACAAAATTTTGCAAGGGTGAATGTTAAAAATTATCTATGTATATTTTTTAATTATAGCTTTT
Organism: Sarcophilus harrisii; assembly: GCF_902635505.1. Classification (NCBI taxonomy): domain Eukaryota; kingdom Metazoa; phylum Chordata; class Mammalia; order Dasyuromorphia; family Dasyuridae; genus Sarcophilus; species Sarcophilus harrisii. The sequence continues at coordinate 131,186,983 of NC_045429.1, forward strand.
TATTTACAAAACATATGCATGGATAATTTTTCAACATTGACCTTTGCAAAACCTTCTGTTCCAACTTTTCCCCTCCTTCTCCCCACACCTTCCCCTAGATGGCAAGTAATCCAATACATGTTAAATATGTTAAAGTACATGTTAAATACAATATATGTATATATATTTATACAGTTATCTTGCTGCACAAGAAAAATCAGATCTAGACAAAGTAAAAACAACCTGAGAGGGAAAACAAAAATGCAAGCAAACAACAACCAAAAGAGTATAAATGCTGTGTTGTGGTCCACATTCATTTCCCATAGTTCTCTCTCTGGGTGTAGCTGATTCTCTTGGTTACTGAACAATTGGAACTGGTTTGAATCATCTCATTGTTGAAGAGAGAGGCATGTCTGTCAGAATTGATCAGCATATATTACTGTTGTTGAAGTGTATAATGATCTCCTGGTTCTGCTCATTTCACTGAGCATCACTTCATGTAAGTCTCTCCAGGCCTCTCTGAAATCATCCTGCTGGTCGTTTCTTACAGAACAATTATATTCCACAACATTCATATCTCTTATGAATGTTTATTCAGCCATTCTCCAATTATTGGGCATCCATTCAATTTCCAGTTTCTAGCCACTACAAAGAGGGCTGCCACAAACATTTTTGCACATACTGATCCCTTTCCCTTCTTTGAGATCTCTTTGGGATGTAAGCCCAATAATAACACTGCTGGATGAAAGGGTATTATGCATATGTTTTGAAAAATAAAAAACATTTTTTAAAAAACTGACTTCCTTTCATATGTGAGAACTATTCCATCTTTAGATTCAGACAGAACTGGACCAGGGCATAAAAGTCAGGGTGGCCCATGAAAAGATGGGCCTAAGGGCAACACTAGATTATTATGATTTTATGATGAGCCATTATTATGAGGTTAGATAGATTCAATTAAACTGAGTTCACTTTAACAAGCATTTATTAAGTATCTGCCCTTTGCTAGGTATTATCCTAGACTCTTGGGATAAACTAACAAAAGAAAAGTTACCCTTGCCTTTAAAGAGCTCAAATTCTACTGGGAGAAAATAGCATGTAAAGTTAAACGTAAATCCAAAACTTAAATAAAAGAAGTGGAGGAGTTAGAGTATTAAAAATTGAAGGACTCAAGATAAGGCTTATAGCATAACTGTAATTGAGATGATGGGCTGTGCCTTCTGCCTCTGTCCATTGAAAAGTCTTGGAGCATATCAGCTGGTTGATGAGAAGCACTTCCACTGTGCTTATGTGGAAGGAATGGCAAGAACATCAAAACTTAAGAAATCACGACAGTTGTTTTACAGATACCAGGGGTACTCAGCAGTAACATTATATTTTGTGGAGAACAGACTCAGTAAGAAAAGGGCAATGACATCAACAGACAATATGGATGGCCCTGCAGTATGGGAGAAAGGAGTTATTCCCTCCTCTCAGATGTCTGGCTTCAGATGTTCCCCATATGTATGCCCCACATCAATGATATTTATATGTGCCACTTTGTCCTTTAATGGTGTGTATATTGGTAGAATACCTCCCCAATTTATGGAGGGAGTGTTCTATTGTGGCTTTTACTGCTATGCTACTTCATTAAATGTCTTTTCTATGGGCTTTGTATGTTCTCTGGTTAACTAGGGAAAAAAAGTAAAAATGCAGGGGGTATTCATGATTTATAATTTTGAGTAGATTTAGACCCACAAGTATTTGGGTCTTTGAATTTGGGGCAACTAATCTGAAGGCACCACATATGATGAGACTGCCCAGGTCCTACATTATGTATTACCTGCCCTCAGTTTTACAACTACCTTGTTCAAAATACAGAATAACTTGATCCCTCAATATATATTTTTTGCCCTTTTAAAAGGGGGACCACTTTATTTTCTATCGGCAGCAGATGGCACTGTCAAGCAAAGGTAGGCTAAGCTGCCAATGTGCGAGGGAGAAGGGAGAATTTTCTTCTCTAATTGCTCCCTCACAGTTTGCCACTCTCATTAGCTCATATATTTAAGAATATGTGAATCTCTCTCTCTTTTTCTTTCTTTTTTTTTTTTTTGTCCAGGCTTTTTATGGCCCTATATCACTCTAATCCTAATGGTACCACGCCCCAAGATTAGATAGCTACCACTGACCAAATCTTTTGTCTCCCTTATCTTTTCCCTATCTACGAGCTTTAAATAAAGCACACACAAGATTAATGTATCTGCAATCCAACAGTGTTTTAGATTAAGTAAATAAGTTCTGTATTGAAAGCAACAGAAACAGATCAGACCAGTTAGCATACCTGGATAGCCAGAAAAGAGAAAAGGTAACATTGCAAGGAAGGAGAAAGGACACTCAGAACATTCCTACCCATTGGACTGGCTCTCCCCCAAAATTATGCATTCTCCCACTTTCACTATATAATAGGACAGGAGCAAGCCAGATTTTCATAGCTTAACTCTCAACATTTGCTTACTTTCATCTCAGATCTCTCTAGTCCTCTCTTCCTGCTTGGCCATAAAGGTCAATCCTTCTCTTCAAATCTCTCACCCCCAAGGCAGGTTTCATCTTCCATATTAAGGAAAATCTGCTAGTCAAATCGCCTTACTCTTATTAGAGATTTTAAGCTAATGTAAAGTAGTTCAATGTTACCAAAAAAAAAAAAAAAAGACACTGACGAATAAAAATTGTCAAAAGACCTGTTTTCTAATCCAATATCCACAATTTACGGACCTTAGGAAAATCAGTTGTCAATAGTCAATAAACATTTATTAAACAACTACAATGTGCCAGACATTGTATTAAATATTTATAAAAAATGAAAGATGTTCCCTGTCCTCAAGGCACTTACAATCTAAGGAAGTTGAAAAGGCAGGAAAGGAGGAAAGTATCCCAGGAGACGCATTTTGGGGAAGTTAGAAGTCCTGAAATAGTACAACCAAGTGGAAAATGAAGAGATCATTGGATTGCCTTCCCTTTAAATGGAGATTTTGGCATTCATTGCTCTGCCTTCTATCTGAGAGCCAAAGGACTCATCTTGAGATCAAATCTGGTCCCAGATGCTTAACAGCTATGTAACCCTAGGCAAGTCACTTTCCCTTGTTTGCTTGTTTCCTTATCTGTAAAATGAGCTGCAGAAGGCAATAGCAAAGTACTCCAGTATCTTTGCCAAGAAATCCCCAAATGGGATTCCAAAGAATTGGGCGTGTCTGAAAAATGACTGAACAGCAACAAATGAGTACTAAAATTGATAGCATCTTGAAAGACGATAAAGTTGTCCCAATAATGGGCTTTCTGGAGTATGGTGGGAAAATCAGAGAATCTCTGAGCAGGTGGCACATGAAAAATTGATTAGGAATAAGAGAACCCTAAGAGGAATTCAAATTACTACTTACTACCTATGTGACCTTGTGCAAATCAACTCACCTCTCTTTACCGCTATTAAAAAAAGGGGGCGGGGGAGGGGAGGGGAGAGGCTGAACTAGATGACTTCTTAAGATCCCTTCCAGCTCTAAATCTATTATCTAAATGGTATCTGAAATCCTTTTTTAGTTCTGACACTATCCATTGTACTTCTTAGATACAAGAATCTTCTACCAGAATTGTACTAGCAAGGAGCTAAGAAATATTTACATATGAAATCAATCAGTATTCACATTTCTTCATATCAATACTTGTATTTCCTGTAAGATTTTTACTTTCTTAGCTATTGTGTTTAATGAAAGAAAGGTAAGGATGTCTTCTGACACTAAAATGTATGATTCAGATGTGTTGCCAACAGTGATACAACAATTTTTAAAATTTAATTTGCTCTACAAAAACAGTTACAAAAATCTATTCCCAACATCTTCTCAAAGTTCAGCCTCTCCTTTAAGTATCTTAATAAATATTTTATCTCTTTGCCATGCTTTCCCTTCAGGGGAAACTAAGAGAGTTTGGCCTCCAAATGCTAGAGTTTAGCAACACTTAATTAGCTAGAGTGAGAGATGTGCCTGATTAAAGAAAGAAGTTGACCAAGCCAGGATCCCAATGGACAAATTGAAAATCAGGTCGAGGTCAAAGTTGGGAGCTCACAAAAGGGGCCAATGCAGAGAGCCAGTCATAAAATCATGAACTTAGACTGAAAGAAACAAGACCAATGCCAAAAGGAGGTTGGTATGGATAGAAATCAGGAAAAAACCTACAGAGTAGGAGCAGCAGAAAGTGGCTTACAGTTTGTCTCAAACAAAAAATGGGGTACCTGTGAATGGCAGTGGTCAGCTAACCTCATGGGACTATTTTGAAATATATGTATGTTTTGTGATCTTGTGATGATGAGAGCTATCTATATCCAGAGAAAGGACTGTGGGAACTGAAGAGGGATCACAACACAGCATTTTCACTTCTTTTGTTGTTGTTTACTTGAATTTTATTTTCTTTCTCATTTTTCTTCCTTTTTGGTCAGATTTTTCTTGTGCAGTAAACTAATTGTATAAATATGTATGCCTATAATCAATTTACATATATTTTTTACCATGTTTAACATATATTGGATTACTTGCCATTTAGGGGAGGAGGTGGGGAGAAGGGGGATAGGATTGGAACACAAGGTTTGGAACACAAACTTTCAAGTGCTCTATAAATATGAAGATGTGCTATTTGAATCATAGGATTTAGATCTGGAAAAGAATGTGGGAATCGACTAATTCAACCCCTTTGTTTTACCAATGAAGAAACTGAGTTCCAGAGTGACAGTGCTATTCCCAAGGTTACATAGGTAATATATACAGTTAAACTAGGACTCAAATGGGGATCTTCTGAACTCAGTTCCTAGGCCAGCCTGTTTAGTTGCATATGCTCAGCTATGAGCTTGATGTTCCCAAAGCGTTCACAATCACAGTCTTCCACAGTACAGCAAAACCACAGGAAATAAGCTGCTTTAATTGTTTTCCTTATCTGGGTACTTATTCTCCTTGCCATAGACAAAAGTTGTACTTTACTTCTCTTAGGAGCTTGTGAAATATTTATGATCTAATTATGGGGTAGCAATTATAGTGACTTCCTCTTTCCCCAGGGTTTTCTCCAGCAACTATGGATGTTAGAAAAGACAGGGTGGAGTTTGGGAGAATTGTCTGTAGGTTATTGCATCATAACTGTCTGCTGACTCAATGCAGAACATGTGGCTTTCCATGCTTCATGGACAAGTGTGCAAGGGAAAAGCCAAGAAATTTAGGACCAGGTTCATATGCACCAGTGGTATAACTTATTTAGATTCAAGCAATCACCATAGAGATTATCCTTTTGTACTTATAAATGAAGAAAGTAGGCCATACCATGATTTTCTCAATACAGAAATTTGCATGGGTTATTGTTGAAGGCAAAACACCAACCTTGATTTCCAAGATTGTTTTTTTACACCTAACTCCAAGTTAAATTTTTTAAAATTAGTTACATCTTCAGAGAAAATAATTATAAGTCTATCCTAGAGATTTTATTGATTATTCAGCCAGAGATTGAAATTAACCTAAATTGTGTTTAGGAGGGGGACAGGGGGGTTCAGTTTTTCCAGTTCTACTTAATGAAATGATAGTTTGCAAGAAAAAAAGATTATGAATCAATGAGATTTTAAGGTTTTAAAGGGAATTTAAAGAAGTGTTTATACTATTACTACTTTAGGAAAGGTAATCTTGAACTTTTTGAAGAAGTTCTTGAAAGAATTATAGGATGCCAATCCCTGGTTGATTGAAAGATCTGTCATATCCCAGGAACCATAAAAGGTGGGACACAGTTCTGAAAGAGTGAGCTCAAATAATGGAAGAAAAAGAGGAAAGCAGTAAGGATGAGATTCCCCATTGCCTCTTCCTCCCCAAATCAATGATATCTTGCTTTGGAAATACTTTTGAGGAATAGGCCCCCAAAATCTAGATGCAGAGTACAGAAGGAGCTATGGGAGTGAGTCAAGAGTTAGCCCAGCAATCAGGAATTAAGCTGATAGAGGACCAACACTGAACATCCTATCAAACAGCCACTGCACCTAGAGGGGAAAATAGAAGGAAAGCCATCAAGGCCCATCAGCACTCGAAGTATTATTTTCCTTGACCATAGTTACTTTGGGCTAAATGTATTCCTCTCTCATCAGTGTATTCTAAATGTATACCTATTCTTCCCACTGCAGCTGTGTGCATTTATTGCAGAGTACTCCCAGAATGATAGGGGAATGTTTTGTTATTAATGTTCATGCTTTGCTATTTTAATAAATGCCTTTATTTTAAGCTAATTATGTCAATTGACTCACTATTGAAGTTAAAACTATCCATGAATGCTCATAATACATAGTTTTAAGAGTGTGGCAAAATAATTTTATAAATGGATGATTAGCTGAAAATACTTCAGTAAGAATGCTATTGTAAAATGATGCCAACTGGGACAATGGCAGGTAACTTTTCAGGTAACTTACCAATAGAGAAAATATGATCCTGAGATATTTAAATAAGTATAGAAAGTGATTGACCATGATAAGTTGATAACTAATGAATCAATTATAACAGTAGAATGAAATTATTATTCTTCCACTGCATCAACAATGAATTTTTATAATCATCATAGAATTAAACATATTAGTAAGCTAGCAAATAAGCACAAGGGCAAATTAGAGTATTATTTAATCTATTGAAGTTAGAGTGTTGTGGTAACTGTACAATGATTTTGCTCACATTAGTTTATAGGATAATAATCTTTGAAAAGCAATATTATCAAAAATAAATAAAAAAAGAAAAGAAAAGAAAAATAAATAAATAAATAAAAGAAAAGCAATATTATCAAGATTCTCAGATAAAGGAATAAAATAAATCACATAATAAGGAAAACACACATATCAACAAAGGAAAAGAAAACAAAAACTCTTCAAAAAGAGGGGGCTGATTGGCCCAGACTTCGCATTTCCAATGGAATTGGAAAAAATATAAATATGACAGTCTGAAGCAAAACTTCAAGGAAATTTTTATATAAGATGATCCCATAAAATGGAGTTCTCTGAGGATTTCACCAGGTACATAACGAAAGCTGATTTATCCCTGAAATTCCTCTACTTCTTACTATAATCAGGGTTTGCTTCCAGCAAATATGAGTTTATGGTCATCAGGTAAATAGCCCTGTATAAAAATGAATGAGTATATGTTACTAGATGAATGTAAATTAACCTTTTTTGTGAGTGGAGTAGGGGTTATTTTCCTACATATAAATCATGCTCAGGGATGTCCTTACTGGTTACAATTGACCTTTGGGTCTAATTTAATGGATGACTCATTACTGAAGAATAAGTAATCCTCTACAGCTGGATGGCTCAATTTGTGATAGATAGAACTCATCTATTTATTCAGACATGAGATATAACTGATTCTCTCTCTTTTTTCTTTTTTTTGCCCAGGGTCACACAGCTAAGAAGTATTAAGTGTCTGAGACCATATATGGACTCAGGTCCTCTTCACTTCAGGGCTGGTGCTCTACCCACTGCACCACCTACTGCCCCTATAACTGATTCTCTTAACCAATCACAAGATATTTTCTTTTTGATGTCAGTCACTTTCAGCCAATGAACAAGTCCCTAATAATCCTTTCAAGCTGATAGAAGGAATTGTTTCAAGCATTATTGTAGAATTATGAGAAATTTTTTTAAACATCTTCATACTTTCTAGTTACATTCTAGATCTTTTGTAAAGTAGGACAGGGAACTCTATCTCTTATGCTTTCTCCTCAGATAAATATTTGCTATTCTTAGCAAGTCACCTGGAGTACTTTTGGCAAAGTCCACAGTTTCAAGTCTGGATAGAGATTAATTGATTTAGGAAGGCTCAAGCATTGTCTGTTTGAGTGCCTTCTCCCAGAGCTTTGTACTAAAGAGTCTTAGAAGAGTCCATGTGGAACTGTTCCCAAATAATTAGAAATTTACATTCTTCCATACTCCCAAGCACATGGAATTACAATTTAACAAACAGATGTCATCTGCCTCCCTTGGGACTTGCAAAAGCCTTCTCTAACCCAAAGACAATGGGAAAAAAAAAAGAAAAAGGAAATGGAAATTGGGCTTTCCCACTCAGAGAAAAATCTAGAAAAACCTACAGAGCTCTGAGAATGCATATGAGGCTCTCCCATAGGGATTAGAGATTTATGTGCCTCACTTTTAGGTGAGAAGCCAAACTCTGATGCACAAAAATTCTTCTGTGATTCTCTTTAACAAATAGAGAGATCCCACTAGAGATACAGATAAAACATCTTCAGGTTTCATATATAGGATATACCAAAATGTCTCAGGGATCCCTGAAAACATTGGGCAATCCAACTGGACGTATAGACAATCATTTTCTCTGGATCTCTGCACCACAGGACATCTGAAATATCCTTGGAACATTCCTGCCAATACAGAAACCAATCCAAATGAAGTTTCTAAAATCAATCATCAGGATAAGCAGTTATCTTAAAAAGAAAACAAACTCAGAAAGGCCCAGAGATATAGGACTCCCCAAAAGGGATTAAGCCAGCAGATAAACTTAATCATATGAATCTGATATTTATATAGACATCAGAGAAACTATCTGAACTTATATCACAAATAAAGTCTAGTTCTGAACAAAAATAATATGAATGAGCACCCAAAGTATTCTTTGAGCAAATTACTAGATACTAGTATTCTAGGGATACAAATCAAACTGCTCATATAGCTTCTATATTTCTAATGGATACAGTAATGCAACAGATATACGTACATAAATATTCAAATAAATAAAAGTTGTCTCAAAGAAACTTCTCTGATTTAAAAAGGAACACACTGAAAGACTTTTTGTTATTCTTCAGTTATTTCAGGGTAATTGAACTCTTTGTGATTCCCATTTGGGGTTTTCTTGGCAGAGATACTAAAGTGGTTTGCCATTCCCTTCTCTAGCTCATTTTACAGTTGAGGAAACTGAGGCAAATGGGGTCACACATCTGGCAAGTTTCTGCGGTCAAATTTGAACTTGGGAGGATGAAGCTTCCTGACTTTAGGCTTGGCATTTTATACCCTGTGCCATCCAGCTGTCCCAGAAAAACAATTAATTTTTTTTAAATGAAAGAAGAAAAAATATATAATTGCTCTCTGATGTATCCCTAAGAAGCCAGATAAAGCAAGAATATTCCAGAACAAGAATCATACAATCTCTTTAGAGAATACCTGCAAAGGTATATAAGATCTGGATATATTCCAGATGAAGCCTCATAATATAAGCAATGGGGAAATGCTATAGGTACTAAAACAGCTAGGAAACTGAGGAGCTCTCTGTTCTATAATCAGGCATGTGGTTTGGACCAAGTTTAGTTCTAGAAAATATGCCTTTATGTAAAGGAGTGAAGCTCCCTTTTCTAAAACTCTTTGCTTTATTAAGAAACTCCCACTTTGGTGACCCTAGGGATGGTTTTCATTTATAATTTCAGTTATGGTTCAAAGGTCAAGGATTTCCTCAAAATGGGGGAGTAATACAAAGCAGATGTGAAACAGGTAATTTACTTTCACACACAAAAGAAAAGAAAACTAAAAAAAAAAAAAACCTCATTTCTAAGTTTAACCAAAACTAACAATTCAGTAACTTAATTTATAACTATTGTTACAATTTGGGGGGGGGGTTAATATTTAAAGCACATTAAAACATAAAGCAGTTTGCAGAATTGCTAATTAATCATTTTACATTTTACCTTGGCTTACCAATGTCTATTCAAAATGAGATAATACAGAGTGGAGATCCCTAGAGGGGGTCGGGTCCATGAACCATTGACCCTATCCCCTCTAGGGATCTGTAAAGTTAGATGGGAGAAAAAATTATATCTTTCTTTTTCTTAAGTTTCTAACTGAAATTTAGCATTTCTTCAGTTGTTTAAAAACAATTCTGAGAATAGGTTCACATGCTTGACCAGACTGCCAAAGGGGAACATGACACTTAAAGAAAGTAAGAACCATTGGGTATAGAGTAAAAAGAGAAAAAGGCCAGGACAGAGCTTTAGGGGGCAACCACCATTTAGTGGCCATGATATGGATAAAGGACCAGCAAGGGAGATTGAGAAAGAATGATTACAGGCATAGGCTGAGAACCATTAAAAGCTAGAGAGGACAGATGGTCCAGGAGAAAAAGGTGATCAACTGTGTCATATTACAGAGAAGTAAAAAAATATTAATACTGTAAAAAGGCCATTAGAATTTATAATTAAGAGACTACTAGTTTCTTTAGAGAGGGTAGTGACAATTGAATGATGAAGTAAATCTGATTTCAGATTTACTGAAATTTGAGATTTACTCTTTTAGAAAAAAGTAAAAGGAAAGGAAATGAAGATACCAGTTGTAGACAGCTTTGAAATATAGGCTTTACAATTGTTCCTATTTATGAAGGTGTTGGAGACAGGCCCAACACCAACACCCTGTTATTTCAGGTTCAACTTGAGGACAAAATGAGGCATTCATAAATCATTGGAGAGCAAACAAAAAGAGATTTAATTTGCCCCAAAACAGCAAGATATGCAACAAGGATACAGTGGTACTTAGGTTCTCTGGATTCATATGCAAATATATCTATCTGTTTGGCAGGTAGAGTGATTTATTTGGTCATCAGACATTTACCAAGTCAGAGGTGTCAGGACTCAATTTCCATGTTACTTTTCATATCATTAGGTAATCTGAAGTTACATAAGGAAGTTAAGAGCTAATAAAGAACCCTGTCTTTAGGGTAAGCTAAAGGTGACCCAGTTTATAGAGTGACAGGCCTAAAGTCAGGAAGACTTATCTTCCTGAGTTCAAATCTGGCTTCAATTTTAGTACCTATGTGATCTTAGGCAAGTCGTTTAATCCTGTTTGCCTCAATTTCATAATCTGTAAAATGAGTTAGAGAAGGAAATGGGAAACCACTCCAGTATTTTTGCCAAGAAAACTCCAAAAGGGGTCATGAAGAAGAGTCAGACAACTGAAATTACTCAACAACAACAATCTTTATAATGGAGAAATGGGGAACACTAGTCCTTTTGCAGAAGTATATTATGTTGACTGCTTTGTGTCCTAGAATACTGTAGGGTATATCATCAGTTAAAAGAGATTACATTAACTACATAGAAAAATCAAAATGGCTAAAGAACATATATTGTCTGGATTTTGATATACAGCCATAATGTCTGAGCATTGAATTAGTATCAATATATGTACCATGGAGCTATAAAATAGAGAATAAAATAAACCAGATTAAACAAAAGGAAGAGGATCACTTTGGGGAAATTTTCTTGTGATGTCAGCAATTCCCAAGTTGCTTGAGTCTGCTAAAGCCTTTCTTTCTTTTTTTAAAAATTATATCTTTTTAATTACAAAACATATGCATGGGTAATTTCTTCAACATTGACCCTGGCAAAACCCCCTAGATGGCAGGTAGTCCAATACATGTTAAATATATTAAATTATATGTTAAATCCAAAATATGTATATACATCTATACAATTATCTTGCTGCACAAGAAAATTCGGATCTAGAAAGAAAAAAAAACTGAGAAGGAAAACAAAAATGCCAACAAACAATAACAAAAAGAGTGAAAATGCTATGTTCTGTTCCACACTCGGTTCCTATAGTCCTCTTTCTGGGTGTAGATGACTCTCTTCATTACTGGACAATTGGAACTGGTTTGAATCATCTCATTGTTGAAGAGAGCCATGTCCATCAGAATTGATCATCATGTAATCTTATTGTTGCCCTCTAAATTGATCTCCTAGTTCTGCTCATTTCATTTAGCATCAATTGATGTAACTCTCTCCTGGCCTCTCTGAAATCATCCTGCTGGTCATTTCTTTCAGAACAGTAATATTCCACAACATTCATATGCCATAACTTATTCATTCTCCAAATGATGGGCATCCATCCAGTTTCCAGTTTCTAGCCATTACAAAAAGGGCTTCTAGAGTCTGATTCTTTTTGTACAGCAAAATAATGTTTTGGTCATGTATACTTATTGTGTATCTAATTTATATTTTAATATATTTAACATCTACTGGTCATCCTGCCATCTAGGGGAGGGGGTGGGGGGGTAAGAGGTGAAAAATTAGAACAAGAGGTTTGGCAATTGTTAATGCTGTAAAGTTACCCATGCATATATCCTGTAAATAAAAGGCTATTAAATAAAAAAAAAAATTGCTTAAAAAAACAAAAACAAAACAAAACAAAAAGGGCTGCTAACAAACATTTTGGCACATACAGGTCCCTTTCCCTTCTTTAAAATCTCTTTGGGATATAAGCCCAGTAGTAACACTGCTGGATCCAAGGGTATGCACAGTTTGATAACTTTCTGAGTATAGTTCCAAATTGTAAAGCTTTTCTGTTTTTAACATCTATAATATTCTAGTGATGTCACATGGCACAAAACATGGAATACCATCATTTCAGAAAAAGTATAATTGCAGATGATTAAAAAATGCAAGGCTGGTGTTAAAAGACAGAGGATGAGTATAAGCAAGTTAAAATGTATAACCCAAGATGACATACACAGAAAAAAATACTACAAAAGACATCCAAAAAGCCATATATAATCAGAAGAGGAGATGATCTGATTATGCAGCAAAAGTTAGTGATAACAGAATTATGAATGGATCAAAGAAGTATATGAGAAATGTTCTCTAGATAGAAACAAGACTTGGCAATGGATGGGATATCTGGGGTGAGTGAGAATGAATAATAATGCCAAAGTTGCAAGCATGGTTGAGTGGGAGGAAGAATACTTTGGATAATAATAGGAAAGTTTTGGAAGTAAAGTGTTTTTTTTGGTGGGGGGAGGGGAATGATAGGTTTAATTTTGGATATATTGTAATTGTATGTATATATATGTGTGTGTGTGTGTGTGTGTGTGTGTGTGTAAATATATATATATTACTGTGTTTAAGCCTATTTGCATAAAATTCATCCCTCTGGTGGAGACTGAATGTTCCTTCCCTATGTGAGGGGCAGAGTTGGTGAGAGCTTGGAAGAGGAAAGGTCTTCACATTACATTATTGTAATGGGCTGAAGCTCAAGTTGATGCACTGAGGTACCAAGCACGACCACAGGTAACCCTAAAGAACTTCTAAATCTAACCCTTTATACTATTAACTTCTTGATTTTTGACAAAGATGCACTGGCTCCGGCAGACAGGTTTTATAACTCACCAGAAGGGCAGTATCCAATGCGAGCAGCTCCACTATCTTTAGATAATCGCCAGATGATGTGGAGAGACCCAGAAAGTGGGAATGGAAGGGACCAGATAGGTTAACTGCTTGGGGAAGAGGGTTTGCTTGTATCTCTACAGGTGGAAAAGGAATCAGATGGGTGCCAACGAGCCATATTCGCCTTGTCCATCGCAGAGAGACGGAGCAGACCCTTGAAACAAAGGAGACCCAAGAAACACTGGGTGGTTCTATTACTGATTGTAACAGAGCACTGATTGTGCTCACCATTGAAAGAGTGTGGCAGTTATGGCCTTTGAATCATGGACATCGAAAATTGCTGGACTTTAAAACCCTCAGGAATCATTGGATTCTCTGAGACATGATAAGACTATTGTAGATCTTGAAAACCCTCAGGAATCATTGGATTCTCTGAGACATAAGATTGTTGTAGGACTTGAAAACCCTCAGGAATCATTGGATTCTCTGAGACATAAGATTGTTGTAGAACTTGAAAACCCTCAGGAATCATTGCATTCTCTGAGACATGATAAGACTGTTGTAGATCTTGAAAACCCTCAGGAATCATTGGATTCTCTGAGACATAAGACTGTTGTAGATCTTGAAAACCCTCAGGAATCATTGGATTCTCTGAGACATAAGATTGTTGTAGGACTTGAAAACCCTCAGGAATCATTAGATTCTCTGAGACATAGGACTTGAAAACCCTCAGGAATCATTGGATTCTCTGAGAAATTATAAAACTGTTATAGGACTTCAAAATCTGCTGGAATCATTGGATTCCCTAACACATAAAAAGACTTTTGCAGGACTTCAAAAACTCAGGGGGATCATTGGATTCCCTGACATGTGAAGCAATGGACAATAGATTGGTTTTGGACTATCTCTTGGCTGCTGAAGAAGGTGTATGTGTGACTGTTGTTTACATACCCTCCTTCTAGGACTTCTGGCGATCTTTTACAACACCATGTGGATTTATATTGTTTGCTATTCTGCTACTTGCGTGTACAATTCATGTTTGTTACACCACATCGAGCCTGCACTGACTGAGGGGAGGGTCATTACTAATAGCCTCTGCATTATTGATATGTGCTTGTGTAATATCTCCCATGCTGATGGGTTTGTACATAATAAGACCCCCCACTAGCAACCCCCACTTCCCTTTGGTGCTTTTCATCATCCTTCCTGAGATGTCGGGGGGGGGGGTCATGATCACCTCCTTTTCAGTGCTTCCACCTCCTTTCCTGAGAAGTCAGGGAGGGTGTGATCACCTCCCCTTGGGGGCCCTGACCTCCCTGAGGAGTCAGGGATGGCATGACCACCTGTGTTTTAAAACAAAAGAAAGCGGGAGATGTAATGGGCTGAAGCTCGAGTTGATGCACTGAGGTCCCAAGCATGTGAGGCTAAATAGTAATTGGACTATATTAATATATATGCTTGGAGAAAGAATGGCCCCCGCTCACTCTTTGTGTAAGTCCTGATGTGTTGTATAGGAAATGACGATTTTGGTGGGTAGAGGCAGAAGGGCAGGAAGAGAGGCAGAGAGAGACTGCTGGCTGGCGTCTTGTCACAGCTGCTCACATTGCTATCGCGATCCCCCTTTCACCTCTGAGTCTCCTTCACCTCTGATCCTTCTTCACCTCCACAGAGAATAAAGATCGAAGATTTTCCCTTAACCTGAATTCCTGACTTTGGCTGATTTTAAATACGCAGTCATCACACATTATGATATGAAAATCACCTTCATAAAAGATGAAAGGATCAAAGAAAAGTTCCAGTATATTTGGTAGATCCATTAAGGAGGATTTATAGAATAACATAGGCAGGGATTACATGATGAGATGAAAAGACATGAATGGGTTATATAATCTGTTCTAGTGGATAGCTCCTCCAAGCCAATGAGACCATGAATCAAAATGAATGGGTTGGATTAGATGGCCTCTAGTTGATCCTAAGTAAGTAGTATTATATGTGTATTCACAGATTTTAGACTTAATTCTAGAGAGGATATTAGCAATAAGTCTAATCCCCTTTGTTCTACAGATGACAAAACTTGGATTCATAGAAAAAGTGACTTGCCAATGTCACTGAGATAGTAACTAGCCAAGCCAAGATTCAAATCCAGATCTAATACTCTTTCCATCATTACATACTATGTATATGACTGTGTTTGTGTCTGGGAATGCATGTATTAGGAATGATGAAACATCTTAATTGATAGATTATTGCTTAATTTATAAATCTTTAAAAATTGGAATATTGAGTCCATTGGTGATTTTTCACAATTCCTTCTACCACAATAGTGTAGTGTAAAAGCATTTGATTTGATGTCTGTTAATTTGGCAAAAGCATGTAAGATAGCATAAAATATGCAAAATTTTTCTAGTTATGCAACCAAAGGAGTAGTTACATGTAATAGATATATTAGGAAGAAGTACATTTAAAAATGTAACCAAAGAGAAAACAGAAACAAGTCATGAAACAAGGGTCCCACGCAGCAAATGCCTGAGTGAGGTCATATCCCTGGGTAATCTACCATTCCAAGTTCAACATTATTTAGCACACTTCTATGCATATTTAGAATGAATGTTGAATGAGTAAAAAGGGGAAAATTTTACCATGAGGGATTTAGAGTAAACATTTGGGAGAATTTCTTGACTTTAGGGACTGCTCTAAACTGGGATTATTAGAACAATTTTTTATGATATATCTATTGTGGAGTTGAGGTTGTCAATCTGGGAATTATCTAATTAGATTTTTCTTGGTTCCAAATAAAGGAATTTGGCCAATCTATAAATATTTATCGAGTCTACCCAGTTCCTAACACTATGTTAAGCACTATGGAGAAATAAAGAAAGTCCAAGGCATGTTCTCTGCCCTGAGAGAATTTAATTGTAGAGACAAGATCAACACATATGTTACAAAGAGCAATGAGATGTAGTATATAATTATTTTGAGAATGACAACACCCTATCCTTGTTTTTTCAGATTCATGACTCCTTCCTCTTCCCTCCCCACCTTCAAATATTAATGTGTTCTATTTAGTTGAACTGAAATTAATATCATCTTGAGAATTTCACAACATCCCATACAGTAATTGGACATACCCTAAAGTGTCTCTAGAAAGAAAAAATATCAATTTACTGGACAATCTGGAAGTAGTATGACTACGTAGGAGTTTGTCTTTTTTTGTTTTGTTTGTTTTTAATAACTTTTTATTGACAGAAGGAGTTTGTCTAAAAATATCTGGAGGTAGAATAGATTTCAAACATAATATGAAGCAATAGTGTGATAGAGAACCAGAAGATCTAATATAATCACAGATTGCATTTAGAAAAGCATAATTTATAAGAAAAAGAAGGTAATAATGCTGTTGTATTCCATCCTGTGTCAGATCATATATGGAGTATTGTGCCCAGTTCTGAGTACCACATTTTAGTAAAAGTCTTCATCTTGATGCTGATAAAACTTATTAAGGATGTGGCATAGGGTTAGTAAAATATAAGTGGAACTAAAGAGTCTCTGAGATCACTTTTAGTCCTGAAATTCTATGATTTAATAATAGATGGCATTTATATAGCATCTGAAAACATTTTACAAATATTATAGAATGTATCCTTCCTAACTAGACTTTTCTCCCTTCTCCTGTTGAATGTTTGAGTCCATTTCTAAGACAAAATGGTACCCAAACTTGGTAAGCCTATCCATTCTTTAGCTAAATTTTAATTAATTTTACGTGGTCTAAGAGTCTCCCTACACCCTCTTGCCATTTCCTGAAGGCTTCAAAATCAAAAAACCAATCTTCATTTCACAATGAATTTCATTAATTTGGGTTTCATTCATTAGGGGACATTGGACTGAGATGATTTGTTTTACAGTACAAAATCACTTTCAGTCAATCAGGAAATCCCCCAGTTTCTGGAGGACTTGAGTTGATTCTCTTACATTCCTTTTTTGTTTAGTCATTTCCAGTCATGTTCAACTCTTCATGACTCCATTTGGGGTTTTCTTGGCAGAGATACTATAGTGATTTGTTTCCTTCTCCAGCTTATTTTACAGATAAGCAACTGAGGCAAATAGGATTAAGTGATTTGCCTATGGTCACATAGCTAGTAAGTGTCTGAAGCCAGATTTGAACTCAGGAAGAGGGATCTTTCTGATTTCAGGTCCAGCACGGTATTCTCTGCATCATACCATGTAGCTGCTCTAGTAATCACTGTCACAATCCTTCCTCTCTCAAGACTATAAAGTATTTAATGTGTCTAAATGTACAGATATGTCTTGAAAGTGAATGATATGATTTGAAGCCAGTTCTATCTCTTTGCAAAGTGAGCCAAGGACAGTGCTTGTACCACCAACACAATAGCTGGGTAGCAGCAAGTAAGTTCCAGGAAATCTCCAGGGGCCAAACACATTTTTCGTATCAGGTAGAATGATATCCATCTACTATATCCCATATATCTATCTCCTTTAGGATTACAAAATTTAGGACAAAGGAGATACTATTCTTCAAGGGATAAAACTTGTTATTAATATTATAGTCTAACTTGCTATTAATAGTAACAAGTTGTTATTTTAAGTATTACTATGTAATATACAATAAGATTATATGATATATAAATTGTTAATAAAACATAATACAAATTCTATATCATTATATGTCATTTTATGTAAAATTGTATAATAAAAATATAAGTATAATATTTTAAAATAATAGATATACTTATATAAATGTATAAAAATAATTTTATTTTATATATTTAATATATACAATATTTATATATATATATAAATTATAATATGTAACTACACTATAATTATTATAATGGCATATTAGTAATCTAATTATATTATATAGGATAATTATATATTATATGAATAATTTTGTATGGATAATGATTATTATTAACATTTTAAGAAAATAGAGTAGCTCTTAGTTTATACTTAACCAGCTTAACTCCTTCCTATCAAATGCTGGTTACACAGAAGATGATCACAAAGAGCAGATAGTAGGCAAATACATTTACCAAAGCAAAAAGTAAACAAATTGAAGATGTTACATAAATTAGACTACAAGTAAAGAATATCCAAGAATGAACAAGCTCTTCAGCTAGGAGGGATGTGATAACTTAAAGGGAAAAGGAGTAATTTCATCCAAAGAGAACCATTCTAGTAATTTCTAGAATTTCAATCAAATCCAGAGACCCAACAGGGCCAGTCTCTCATATATATATCTGCCATTCCAAAGTCTTTCCCTCTTCCCTGCAGTAGCCTCTGTCCAGTTTTCTTCCCAAGAAATGCCTCCAAGGAATGTTTTTGGAACCAGCTCAGTATGGGCCTACCAACCAGTAGTCATATCTTTCTCTTCATTCATAACAGGGCATAAAAATGCCACAGGTTTCTATAAGAAAGAATATTATAATTGTTATTTTAACTCAGTAAAAGAAATAATTCAATCTAAACTCCTCTTCCCCTTTTCTTCTGATGCTCATAAGATAATCTTTTTCATTATGGGGCCCCAAGCCAAAAAAAAAAAAAAAAAAAACATCAACAAAGATTTTACCCTTTCTTACTGAATAAATAAATATCCAGACCCTTTATTAAACAGAGTCTCTTTGAATAACATTTATATTTATGTAGAAAGAAAAAGGAGCTAGCAGCCAGGGTAGTCTACCTTGCTCTCATTCTAGCCTTTTGCCTTTTGACCACAAAGATCAGGCCTCTACACAATTAATTAGATGATCAATCCAACTTGGATTCATCTCAACCAATATTGCTATACCACAGTTCTCTTTTATTGTTCTGACTCAGTTTCCCTAATTGGTCCTGCCTCAGTTTCCCTAATTGTTATGCCTCAATCCCCTTAGTTTCAAACCCCTCTCTGGTTCATGAAGACTGATATAATTCAGGACTATTTGCTCTAAGGTTATAAATTGTCAATGTGTAAACTCAGAAAGGGGGAATCTAGACTTTCTGTCTGTAGTCAGACACTTTCTTAACTCCCAGCTTGTTAGAATTTATGGTCCTACCCCCTAACCTGTCAGAATCAAATTGATGGTTCCTGTCTGGAGATTTCTGCTCACCAAAGTTTGGACTCTACCCCCTGCCTTTGTTTAGCTACTGTGTAGAAATATGTCATTGAGAATTCACATTGGTGGCTGGATGCTGGTTGGATGCTGGATTCTTGGAAACAATAGTTTTATTCAGCCCTGGGACCAACCCATGGATCCATTTGGTCCCAGTAAATCTCTCCCTTTCAAATAAAATATTAAAAACTCTCTAATCTCTATCTTGCCACAGTTTCTCTGGCATTACAATATGAGACTTTTTTAGCTATTATAATAAAGAACTGGATATTCAGATACTTTTGGTAGCCTAGAGAAAGCCATTTTTAGCTAACAGATCTTTTGGTTCACCCCAAACTGTCTACTAATAACTGCAGTTGAAACTATGTAGTTCAGTCTTACATCCAGTACATCTCCTTTCCACGTTTCCTCTCTCCTACTAATCTTCTTAGTTGATCTCTGATTTCTTTTCTCCTCCCCCCTCTAAACCAAACAGGTGTCCTCATTGAGTACAGCACTAATATGGTAGGTTCCTGGGAACTATGGGCCACCAGGCTGCTAAGCAACTTGTGCAGATTGGAAACAGAACAGGCCAAAGTTCGTATAATCTATGAGTAGTGAAATTGGGTGAGCCTGTAAGTAACCAATGCCCTTCCAACCTGGGCAAGAAAGGAATACTCAATCTAAAAACAAACAAAAAAATCCCCAAAGCAAAAGTTATCTCCATTTTATAGGTGAGAAAACAAAGATTAAGAGATTAATTTCAGTCACAAAACTAGTCCACAAAAAAGGACTTTATTTCAATTCTAGATTAAAACAATAAAAGATAAAAATAATTTAAACACTTTTAAATGAAAATGAGGCAAATCATTTGACTCTGAAAAATTCCACCATTTACCTAGATTAGGTAAATATTAAAGAGGGAACAGATTAATCAAATTTCATTCTAGAAGGAGTCCTCATTTTCATTCCCCTTCCCATTCCAATTTAAATTCCTTTAATCTCCTTTTTCTTTATTTTTTTTCTTCTTCTGCTACCCCCACCTCTTGGATGTCTTGAGAGACTGGATCTCACCAACTACACACCAAACTTTTATAATATGAAAGATCTCTTTAATCACTTTAATTACACTAATCATCATAAAAATGGTTGATCTTGCTAAATCATAAGACTATGTCAATCAAAAGTTGCTCTTCATCAGAAAAATGTGAAATATTCCCACTCTGTAATAATAACATTAATAAAAAAATTTACATGGAGTTTTAAGATTTACAAAGTATTTTCCTCACAAGAGCCCTCTGAGCCAAATAGTCTAAGTATTATTTATCTTCATTTTGCAGATGAGAAAAAGGAGACTCAGAGAGGGCAAGTGAGTTACCTATAGACACACAGCTGGTAAGTATTAAAGCTGGGATTTGAATACAAGTCAAGTCAAATCAAATTAAATCAGTAAGCAATTATTAAGTGCCTACTATGAACCAGGCACTGTGCCAAGGTCTTCTGACTCTAAGTGAATTATTATTTCTAGTATATATACAATGAACCAGAATGTTAAAAAAAAAAATCATGGACCACAAGGTGGCAGAATTATAACATTGTACATCAGTTTTTTTTAAAAAAATTCCAATTTTACTAAAAATAAATATCTTTAAACTATTCTTAATCACCTTCTCCCCGCCATCTCCATCCCTATCTGCTGTAGGTCAGGAGACCAATAATATCCTTAAAATACATTCTTTATACCATAACCAGGCTCTCTCTGCTATCTTCTCTTAATTAACATTTTTTTCTTTTTGATGTGTATTACTTTGCCAAAAACAATAGGAATTAGTCAGCTAATAATCGTTAATTTTGCACCTGTCCCATACTATAGAGTAAGAATCAGAGTGAAGAAAGAATGAAATATACAAGGAAGCTTCTAGTTAGGGAAAGAAAATCTAAATAAATAAAAAAGATTTAAGAATGTTGACATAGCACAGGTTAAGTAATGTTTCAAAGTCACAAGGTTATGAATAGTAGAAATGGGACTGTGACCTAGGTCATATGACTTCAAGTTCAGATACCACAAGACCCCACCACAAAATGATAAAAAATTTTCCTTCCTTCTTAGTGGTTTCCTCATCACCCCACTCCATGCCTAGCCCCTGCGAAGACCTATCTTCTAGGGACCTGCCTACTTACCTGTTTCATTAGTGGTCTTTAGAGATTAACACCAGCAGATATGATCTTCCTGTCCCTCTCCTTAATCATTAGCTTCCCTTTTTCTTACTTCCTCTTTTCTGCATTCTTTCCTCGTTCTGTAAAACAAGAAGTTTGAAATAAACTCTAAAGTCCCTCTCAGTTCCAATATTGCAAAACTTTTTCTTTTATGTATGATTTGTGATTTTATTATATGACTTTGGTAACTATAGAATGTCAAATATAGAAAATATTGTCAAAGGCATAGCTAGGACAGAGCAACTAGAGTTTTATTGTAGGGTACTGAAATTTAGAAATCTGACAGCACTTGAACTCTTGGTAACATAGAAATAATTTAACTGAACACCTAGTTAGCATGAAAAATGAATTAAATGGGAAATTATTGGATGAGATTACATCCTAGTTGTTACTCTTGGCCAACCCCATCCTGTTCCACTCCTCTCAATTATAATGATCTCCCCAGAAGCAGCCTTATAATGTCCTGAAGTCTCAACTAAGGAAAATCAACCCTAGGTCTTGGTCTCTGTAGGAAAACCACACCTCAAACTGAAGTATCTTAAGTAGCAAAAACCGTAATTATAGCTGGTTTTTAATTTATTTTTGTATGAACCTTTCAGAAATCTGGTGAAGCCTTAAGACCCTTTTACAGAATAAAATTTAATTAAAGGAGGGAGGGAGGCAGGGAAGGAGGAAAGGAGGCAGGAAGGGAGGAAAGGAAGGAAGGAAGGAAGGAAGGGAGGGAGGGAGTGAGAAGGAAGGAGGGAGGGAGGAAGGAAGGAAAAGAGGGAGGAAGGAAGGAAAGGAGGGAGGAAGGAAAGGAGGGAGGAGGGAGGGAGGGAGGAAGGAGGGAGGGAGGGAGGGAGGATGGAAAGGAGGAAGGGAGGGAGGAAAGGAGGGAGGAAGAGAGGAAAGGAGGGAGGAAGGGAGGGAGGGAAGGATATAAGGAGGGATGAAAGGAGGAAGAAAAAAAGAAAATATAAAAAGAAAGGATGGAAGAAATAGAGAAAGGAAGGAAGAAAAGAAGGAAGAGAGAGAAAGAAAGGTAGGAATGATGGATGGAAAAAAGGAAGAAAGAAAAGAAGAGAGAAAGAAAAACAGGAAGAAAGGAATAAGGGAGAAAGAAAGAAAAAGAGAAAGAAAAGCAGATCTAATTAAATCACCCCAAACCATATTTTCTATTTTTAAGCTGCTGCAAAGAGAGAAAAGATCCCTCAAAACACTTACAGATCCTAAATCTAAGAGCTTCTTCCCTAATCCTCTGCATTTTACATAACTGGAGTCAAAGAATCATAGGAATGTGAAGTCAGAAAGGACCTTGGAGATCATAGTTTTTTGAGGAAAGCATAGAATTTCTCTGGGCTTAATTTTATAACTGAGAAAACTGAAGCCCAGAGAGGTTATGTAATTTGCCAGTTTGTAATTGGTAACTTGAACCAAAGTTCTCTCATTCCAAATCTAGTGTTCTTGCCTTTCCTTTTCCAGTCCAACTCCTACAGGAAACATATATATATCTTCTACAAAATCCCTAACAAGCTCCTACATATTGTCTGTTTGTATTTGAAAATGATACTGCCAGCCTTGACTACTTATCCTAAAGTGTGGCAATGGTTGGAAATTTCATGGGAAACCAGTCTTGGGTGTGGGCAGCAACAGCTCTGGGTGAGTGGATTTCTTGGTTCACCAGATTGCCTTTCTTAGAAAGGATGGCCTTTATCTTAGAAAGGATGGGTGCTACTCTGGTCTATCTGCCATCTGTGGTTCCTCAGAATACCACAGTTCTACCACATTTAGAGCTGAGTGCATCCTTAGAGTGTCCCCTCCTTCTTACCTCACTGTGGTTGTTCTTTCTCAAGGAGCAAATGTGTCTGTTTGCAAATCCTGCCACGAGTCATTCATTCTTCTCTGTTCCACCTAGGTAAGTCATGTTGCAAAAAAAAGTGGTTTCTTTACTTCTCAGTAACCAATGATTCCTATGATGATGAAAACAGAATGATGATTGAATCCAAGAAGTGGAAAATTTCTCATATGTTATCTTACCTGACTCTGTACCTCTACCACTATCTAGAAAAGTGCTTTTTCAGCACTTTTTCTATTGGATAGCTCCAAGGAAGAGAATCTCAAGTTATTATCATATCTGTAGATCTGGGGAAATGACCTTATTTCAACTGAAGCATGAACTTGCTAAAATCCAGATGGTGTGAAAAAATTATTTAAAATATGTTAAATAGGGCCCTTATACATTTCTCTCAGTGTTTCTAATTCTCTTTCAGTGTTCTTCAATGTTTTCTTCTTTTGGCTCTCACCATTCATTGATACCTGAGTATCTCGTTTCAGTGATCTCATTCTCCTATATATTTTTTTCATGATGTGATTTTTTATATTAGGTCACATAAGCATTTCTTTCCTTCTTCCTTCTTTATCTGAGATTCTTGATCATACTACCTAGAATTGCTGTATCTATATCCTCCTACTTAATCCACTGTGATATCATAGAGGCAGCTAATTCAATACAGGTCTAATTCTAAAGCCTATGATTCAGAGTCAGGAAGACCTGAGTTTGAAACCTGGATGAGTTATTAGTTGTGTGATTATGAGCCAATCATTTAACCAGTCTCTGCCTCAGTTTCCTTAATTGTGATATCATGATAATAGTAGCATCCATCTTATAGGATTGTTGTGAGAATCAAATGAATTAACATGTATAAAGTGCTATGCTTGGCAAATCTCAAAGCATTAAATAATTCTTTTCCATGCGAAAACCATATCTGCTAATTTTCCACAATCTTTTCTTACTTAAGAGCAAAGTGTTTTTGCATCTTCTAACTTATTCTGTTTTTGAGATATTAAGCTTGATTCTTTCTTTCCATTCTGAAGTGAAAACAAGCTCTGCCCCAATCTTCTTTGCTCCCAAAGTGTCTAAGATGGCCTTAAAGAATTTCCCATCTGCCATAGCAAAAAGATTCCTAACCTGTGGGACAAGCAGAAATTGAATACAAAGAGCTAAATATTGCAATGGCCAAATCATAGTCACCCAGTACTTCTGGATTGATTTAATTCAAGAAGTAATCTAAACATGCAAGCTACTTTAAGAGAGGAGTTTTTCCTCCTAGGGCTTTATTATGTATTCACTTTCCAATATCAACCAATCCATTTAGTCACTTGCCACCAGTGCTGATAGAATTCAACAAATCCTTCTTAAGTGAAGAAATAAAGTATTTTTATTTGAGAAAACAGGATGGTCATCCTGCCACCCTGAGGGGAATATCTAATCAGCAGAATCAAAGGAAATGGTTCTTATACTTTTAGGAGAAGGAAAGCAAGAGATCACTTTACATAGCAAGATCTGGTCATGAGATCCCATTTGCCTTTGACAATCAGAGCAAGAATACCTACTTCTAGTAAATTTATCCTTTGTGATCTAACTCCCCACAAATCTCAATGTACAGGATAAGGACTTTAGGAACTGAGATCCAGTTCAATTTGAGTTCCTTTACAAGGTAAAATCCCAAAATAAGGGGATTTAATTAGGTCATGGTCCAGTTTAATCTAATCAAGAGTATCTTAATGTAAGGACATTACTGAAATTCTGACATTACTAGGATCATTACCTTTGGTATTAACTAGTTTTATCATTATATTAACAATATTTTGCCATATATTACACCTTGTATTAAACACATTTCTGTACTCTCTTAGCTCCTTTATTAGTTTCCACAAGAGCAGACCTTATGTTATTCTTTGCTGTATTCTTTGCATGATGATTTTTAATTGAGGAAAATGAGATTCAAAAAGGGAAAGAGCCTTACCTAAGTTTCCACAGTTGGTTAGTTTGAAACCAAGGCTCAAACCTGAGCCTTCTCTCTCCAAATCTAGCATTCATTCTTCTTTTCCAAGTTGCTTCCAAAAATGGATGAGTATTATTATTGGACTAGACTTATAAGGTCATTGGCATAATAAACTCCCAGTGAGAAAATTCTGGTCACCAGGGCAGTATAGATCTGAGGAGTGATACTAGGCTGCCTCTCCCAAAATAGAGACCCCTTGAATAATTGTTGAATAATTAAATGAATGAATGATCAAAGGTGTGGTGAAGTAGTGATTGAACTTTAAGACTAAAATGTTATTTTGTACTGAAAATACATGGATAGTATTTCTTTACATCTCCTTAATAATGGAAATTAATAATTGATTACCTTTTTAAAATGGGGCAGGAGATGGTGGGTAAGATTTCATTTCTTGTGCAAACCAAGGATCATGATATTGATAGGATTTGCATTTTAATTAACATAAGTAGGCACTTGGGAAATATCAACAGAAACAATAATGCAAAGGAGAAAACTTCTTACAGTTCTAAAGGATACCATTTGCATTTGTCTATTATTTCCTTCCCAACTTTGAGCTTTGAACATCTCAGTTATTCAGACAAGATATGTTTGATGATTTTTTTTTTAATTTAGTAAAGAAACAATTCTTTGTACAAGCTGAAAAAAATAGCTTTAAGACTCATCCATGAAACAGAAGTGGGTTTGTTTTGGTGATTCCCCAACCTCGCCTTTTCTCCAGACACCCATCCATCTGTTTCTCACTCCCTTTCAACCTTGTTCGTGTCATCTTTCCTGGTTAAATCACACATGAGAAAAAATTTAAAATATTGAGAAAGTCTTCAAAGTAGAGAATTAGGAGGTGATCAGTGGTTGAGGAAGATGGAAAACATTTTAGAAATGAAAGTTGAAAATTCCTGAGCACCACCTTCTGTCAACATCTAGTCACATTTCAAAAGATAACCAATTGAGTGTTCAAGGCTTCTTGGTAAAAAGAACACTACTGAAATTCATTCATTTGGCTCAAAGGGAAGAGAAAAACGAAGTCCACAGGACCGAGATAACTCCAGTGAACTAGTTCACTGTGACTCGAGGGAACCTGCTTTACACAGAAGGAAGCCAACCAGAAACATAGATATTAAAGAGGAGCATAGAACAAGAGTGAAAGAGCAAGAAAGTATGGTAGAGGTCATCTAATTCACCCTTAGTTTAATACATGAATGAGGAAACTGAAATTTGGAGAGGTAAAATAACTTTGCTCAAGGTCATACTTGTGTGACCTCAACTCAAATTGAACTGGAACTGAGATGACCTCACACAAGTATTCCATGGCTTTACTTCTGACTTTAAATCCAGCACTCTTTCTCCTATAACAAATACAAAGCATCCAGCTCCTGTTGCCTGTAGATTCCTGAGTCATGGAAGTCAAAGGCTCCCTCAGGATTAAAAGGACCCAAATACATGTTAAGAACCTCTCACTTATTGGTTCATGGTCCCCACGTAGGTGGAAGCTGGAAATGATAGGATCATGTGAATACAGATTTAGAACTAGAAAGAACTTTAGGGGCCTTTTGGGAGCAACTGAGTAGCTAAGTAGATAGGGCCTGGAGGCAGGAAAACTCACCTTCTTGAGTTCAAATCTGGCCTCTCAATCACTTATTATCAGTATGACCCTGGACAAGTCACTTAACTCTGTTTGCCCTAGTTTCCCCATCTTTAAAATGAGTTGGAAAAAGGAAACGTCAAAGTATTCCAGTATCTTTGCCAAAACAACCCCAAATGAGGTCATGAAGAGTCAAACATTGAACAATGAGTTCATGTTACAGATGAGGAAACTGAGGTCTCAAAGACTCCTTTGTGCTAGGTTGCTCTTTCTCTAGCAGCAATTATCAATTGCTACTAGTCACTGACTATTGTAGCATTACTTTTCCTGGTTCAGTTTCTTTGATTTCTAACATTCTACAGCAAATAGGCATTTTCCATTAGACTGATTTTCTTGACACAGGGAAATTATTATTATTATTTAATATATTTTATTATTATTATTGTTTTTAAATAATATTTTATTTATCCCTCAATAACAATTTTTAACATTTTTTTTTTAAGTTTTGAGTTTCAAATTCTTTCATTACCCTCTACCTCCCTGAGATGGTAAGCTATCTGATGTAGCTTATACATGTGCAATCATGTAAAATATATTTCCATATTAATCATTTTGTGAAAAAAATTTGAACAAAACAGGAAGGGAGAAAGGAAGAAGGAAGGGAGGGAACAAGGGAGGTAAGATAGCAAAAAAAAAAAAATAAGAAAGATAGGAAGAAAGGAAAAAAAAGAGAAAAACAAAATATGTTGGTCTATTTTTAGAAACCATCAGTTCTTTCTCTGGAAATGGATAGTATTTTTCTTTCTTTCTTTTTTTTTTTTTTTATTAAAGCTTTTTATTTTCAAAATATATGCATGGATAATTTTTCAACATTGACCCTTGCAAAACCTTGTGTTCCAAAATTTCCCTCCTTCCCCCCAAATGTCAAGTAATCCAATATATGGTAAACATGTTAAAATATGTCTTAAATAATTTATACAATTATCTTGCTGCACAAGAAAAATCAGATCAAAAAGGGAAAAATGAAAAAGAAAACAAAATGCAAGCAAACAACAACAAAAAGAGTGAAAATATTATGTTGTGATAGTGGATGATATTTTTCATCATTAGTCCTTTGATACTGTTTTGGATCACTGTATTACTGAGAATAACGAAGTCATTCACAATTCATCACACAATGTTGTTGTTACTGTGTACAATATTCTCCTAGTTCTGTTCACTCTACTCTGTATCAGTTCATCTTTTCTGTGTGTGTGTGTGTGTGTGTGTGTGTGTGTGTGTTTTAATCATCATAAGGGCCATTATTTGCCTTTCTTTGTATTTCTAGCACTTACCTCAAGACCTGGTACACTGTAAGTGATTTATAAATGTTTTTCAACTGTCTGACAGATAACATTATCACCTTCTCCAAGAGAAAACCTAAGTTTGTATACAGGGACTACTCTGGACCTCCTTACCTGCTCAAAACATGGTTGGTTCTAGGTCAGAGTGTTTCTCTCTCTTCTTTTTGAAACCCTCTTCTTAAAAGAATCACAGAACTACTATCCGCACACACCAAAAAGTTCATTCATTGGGTTATAGGAATAGTCCTTCTTGCTCCACTGAAATGAGTTTTGTTTTTGATTGATAAGGCAAACCTCCTTGACTCCAAAGTCCCCATGTAGTAGCTACCCAGTTATATCATTAACTCCTGTAATCTTAGAAATAATTTGGAGGGATATCCCATTTTCTTCCCCTTTGTCTTTCTGTATCCTATATTCTTCTAGGGCAGCTGGACTTTGTAATTAAAATCATTCCAAAGCTGCTTTACAAAATATTTCCAAAAGGAAGGGGAGAAAAGGGACAATATCCACAGTTCCTACTGTTCCAAGATTAAAGGATATCTGTAGTCATTCTTTCCTGAACTACATTCAAAAGCTTTTAGTCACTAGAAAAAAAAAAAAAAAAAAAAAAAACAACCAAAAAGGACAACCTCAGTGCAAATTTAGGGCTTTTCACAGGCCAGTGGTATAACTGCTGCTTCCCTCTACACACAAACAATTCTGAATCATAGAAAGAAGACTAACTCTCGAAGAAACACTGGAAATCATATTGTCCAGCCTTCTTACTTTATAGATGAGGAAACTGAGTCCTAGAACAATTTAAATGATTAATTTAGGGCCTTTCACAGTCCAGTGGTATAACTGCTGCTTCCCTCTACACACAAACAATAATGAATCATAGAAAGAAGACTAGCTCTCGAAGAAACACTGGAAATCATATTATCCAGGCTTCTTACTTTATAGATGAGGAAACTGAGTCCTAGAACAATTTAAATGATTTGCCAAAAGTCACATAGCTGAAATCCAGTACCAGAGAAACTAGGTCCCTTGAATCCCAATCTGGAATCCTCTCTTCTATAGCACATTGCCTAATGTCCTTGAGACCTATCTGACCATATTTTTTAAAGTATTAAAAAAGTTACCAAAGCAATAATGAATGAAGATTTGTACATATAAAAAAAAAGAAATAATCAACAGTTTTCATTTGTCATTCAGCAAGGCACAAGGAGAGAAACTCCCATTTGGCTGCCCTTTTCAAAAACCTCCAACTGGTTTTTACATGCTTAGTCCTTTAAATTACTCCCACAGTCAAGAACATCAGAAAAGCACATGTGAACCTATTAATAAGAAAGAAAGAAAACAAAAGAATTAAGTCTTTAATTTCCACTTCTCTTTTTTGCTTTCTTCCCTGTTAAATGTAATTTTTAAAATTTAATAAATAAATCAACAAGTATTTAATGAGTGTTTCCTTCCTACTGGGCTTGGAATTGGAAGCAGGTGGATAGGTGGGGTTGCTTGTAATGTTTCCTTTCTTTGTGTTAGCTTTTTCTTCCTTACTGACTGCTGGGCAGGCTTCACTCAAGTGGTACTGCACAAAAAAGAATGGCCTTTCTGATCCAATAAAGTGTTTCTCTTCTCCCTTGGAGTTTTATTGGAACAGCTACTGTAGAAGAGGGAGCCATGGGAAAAACATAGTCACCATCTGGCTGGATAACAAGACTAGCTCCCATTTACCCTCTTTTTGCACTGGGGTTTCCTATCCTGTAAACCAATAGACATTCTTCTCTTCTCTACCCATTGGAAACCTTGGTTTTCCTCAAGATAACTCAAGCATCATCTTTTATGGGAAGCCTTTCTGGATCTTCCCAACTGCTTGCTTCCTTCTCTCCTGCTCCCCTTCCAGTTATACTGTATTCATTATGCATATGTTTTAGGAATTTGAGAACTGAGAAAGAGAAACAGAGATAGAGACAGAGACAGAGATAGAAAGACACACACACACACACACAGAAACAGAGACAGAAACAGATAGAAAGAGACAGAAACACAGAGACAGAGACAGAGAGACAGAACTAGAGAGACAGAGACAAAGAGCGACAGAGAGAGAATAATTATTTATTAAGCCTACTATGTGCGAAGAATTAAGTCCTAAGTGTTTTACAAGTATTATTTGATCTGCAGACAAGCTGAGAGAAAGGAGTGTAGACTTCAAGAATTGAGCTGCAGCAACAGCCATGGAAGTCAGCTGGCAAAATGGCAAAAGGAGAAAATGAAAAGAATTGTTGGCCCCATCTCCTAGGCATCTTGAGCAGAAGGCTCAGGCTGAAGCTACCGTTGAATACACATCTTCAAAGACCAAGGGATATGCCAAGAAAAAGTCTGCTCTTTCCCCAACTTCCCCTCTAATTCCTGTCTGGTAATAGACAGAGATAAATATACATTTAAATGAAGGCAGAGAGCTAAACTTCTTCCCGGATGTTAGGGGTTTTGCTAACTGAATAATCAGAGCTATTTTGATTTTTACAACCAATTTTTTATCCAATATAAACTTCAGGAAGCAAAAGAAGAAAGAATCACAGGGATTCAAAGGGCCATTACATTGCTAAATGTAGGCTAAAAAACCCCACAAAAAATGAAGGCTAATTGTTATAGCATTTTTTAGCTGATTAAATCTCTTATGGGATAAACAAGTAAGGAGTACAAGGTGACTAACTATATCTCCACAATGACACCTATAATTACATGTCTGTTACAAGTCTATTTATAAATGTACATTTACTACTAGAATGAAAGCTCCTCAAAGGCAGGAATATCATGTCTTGATAACACAAGCTAGACCTGGCAAATGTAGGTGCTTAATAAATACTTATTGATCGATGTTACTGAAATAATGGTATTTGAAGTGTGATTTTTAGCACAGTGTTCAATTCTTCCATAAATTTAAAAAAAAATGTTTTGTTCCATTTTTTTCAGTTCTTATTTAATCTTGGAGACAAGCACAGAAATCAGTCTAATCAGTAGTATTTTTAAGTATCTAGGAAGTGTGTGTGTGTGTGTGTGTGTGTGTGTGTGTGTGTGTGTGAAGAGATGAAGAAAAAAATGAAGCCCTAAAGAGAAAAGGGGTGAGGAGGATAAAATTGCTAAGAACAGAGAGGAAAGGGCTTGAGAAGTTTGGAGATTTGATAGGAAATGGGCCCTTAGAGGAAGAACTACTGGCACTTGGAGGGAGCTAACTCAGAAGAACTATGCTTACTAGTGCTCCTTCCTAGGAGGGACAACTATTTAATGGTCAACTGGGGTAAAAGATATGAAGTATGGGAGAAAGGTGCTTTTGAGAACATAGACAAAAGGAGCTCACTGCAAGGAATGCAGGTCATTTTAGGAGCACCACTAGCTAAGGCCTTGGGCATATTTTCTGACTCTTGATATAGACAATTTTTCCAATTCAAAGGAAGATCAGTTTCAAAGTAAATTCTATCCCACCCCCATCAGAGATGTTCTGGTAAATGTTTAACAACCAGCTCTTGGGGAAGTGTTTGACATACTTGTAAGTATAATCTGCATTATTAATATTTTCATCACTTCTTAAATCTAGACAATTAATAAAACAGTAAATAAATTATATAAAAAAAAAAAACCAGAACCCTGATTTGTAATATTTATCAGTTTCTAAGATAAAAAAGGTCACCTTGAAAATTTAGGATCTATTCTCATGTTCTACCTATTTTTTGGTATATTCTAGTCTCCAGTTTCTATTTCTTATTTTATTTGCAATAAGTGTGTTTGTTTGATATTCACTATTTGTAATGATCTTTTGTGTAACTAATATTTGATGAGAAGGAACAAAACTGACAAAGGTAAGCTACAGATTCCTCCCTCCCTTTAGAATAATAAGACTTTTTGTTTTGAATTTATCATGTCTTAGATTACTTATATTTGAAGGGAGTCCAATATCACTCTCAGAGGCTAAGGGAGGAAAGGAGTCTTAGCTATTTTTCTGATGCCTACTTCTTTGCTTCCTGCTTTAGTTAGTATATTCTCCTTTCCACAAGGGTGATGATGGGCATATCTGTTCACATTATCTGTAAGTCACATCCATATATTTAGACAACCTATGTAGGCATAGGTAATTAATTCAATTAATTAATTAACTGATGTACATCCTCTAGAATAGTCATAACTCCATGGTAGATAAAGGGGAGTAGCATTAGGCTATTCATTCATATGACAAAAATGTATTAAACTTTTTTAACATATAGAACTCTGGTTTATATGCTGAGAAAGATGAAAAGTTAAGATTAATTGTTATTAGGAATAAGGCAGAATGACAGAGAAATTTTTTGGGGAACCAGAAGAAAACAGCAGAAAGAGATGACAAAAGATAGCCTATATAGACTATGTGCTTAAAATCAGTGAGCAATGTGAATGATCTCTCTTTTTTTAATAATAGCTTTTTGTTTTTAAAATATATGAAAAGATAGTTTTCAGCATTCACCCTTGAAAAACCTTGTGTTCCAAATTTTTCTCCCTCCCTTCCTCCTACTCCATCCCCTAGACAGCAAGTAATACAATATATGCTAAATGTGCAGTTCTTCTATAAATATTTCCATATTTATCATGCTGCACACACACACGAAAAAATCAGATCAAAAAAAGGAAAAAAAAGTGAGAAGAAAACAAAAAGGTAAAAGTGCTATGTTGTGATCCACACTCAGTCCCCACACCTCTCTCTGGTGTAGATGGCCCTCTCCAGCACAATCATTGGAACTGGCCTGAATCCTCTCACTGTTGAAAAGAGCCGCGTCCACCAGAATTGTTCATCGTATAGTCTTGTTGTTGCCATGTACAATGTTCTCCTGGTTCTGCTCATTTCACTCAACATCAGTTCATGGAGGTCTCTCCAGGACTCTCTGAAATCATCCTGATGGTTGTTTCCAATAGAACAATAATATTCCATAACATTCATGTACCATCACTTATTCAGCCATTCCCCAACTAATGGGCATCCACTCAGTTTCCATTTTTTGCCACTACAAAAAGGGCTGCCACAAACATTTTTGCACATGTGGATGTTAATGATCTATCTTATAGTAACAATACTTTTTAGTTTTATATATATAAGCATGTGATTATGTGGACAGGAGGGAGTCTTACCCTACCCTTGGTTACTGATGGGGCAAGGGAAGCTTGAAGAAACCCCTCATTTGGAAGGGAAAATGCTCCAGGAACCAATAAGTCAACCTCCTGCAGTGGATAGAGCACCAGATGTAAGTTCACCATTCAAGCCCCAGTTCTACTATATACCATTTCCATGACCCTCAGAAATTACTTAAACTCTCTGGGTCTCAGGTTTCTCATCTGGAAATGAGAGATTTGGACTAGAGGGTTTTTAAGTGGCTTTCCAGTTCTACTTCTATGATCCTAGATCTTTCACTGTGATAGACCCTTCAAATTAACTTAATGTGCCAATAAGGCTTTGAGGGGGAAAGGTAAAGTACCTGTAAAATAATTCCACTCCAAACTGAATTAACTATGGCACAGAGATTTTTTTTTTTTAATGTTCTAGTAGGATTATGGTGGAGGAGGTGGAGTTGGAGGAATTGTACTTTTCCTCCAACATAGCTGGCATCTGTGAAATCAGGATCTGTGGAGCTGAGCCAAGTGGTAGGCAGTCTGCTAGATCTAGGCTGCCTTTTCTCCAAGTCAGATTTAGGCTATATTGTTAGGAACAGGATAAGGGTTTTTGGTGATGTTTTTTCTTCCTTGATTTTCTCAGAAGGTCTTTTAAGACCCTGGTAGGTTCTCCTAGTCCAGGATTCAAATGTAGACAGAAAGGAATAAATTCATCCCCGCCCCCTCCCATTGTGATTATCTGGTTTTGCAAATGGAAAGTTTTTGTTCTTCCAGATTAGCCAATAAGATCTGAGAAAGAGAAGTAGCAAATATTTTCTGAATGTGGGGAACTCCCTTCTTCAAAATTTCCTCTACCAATGCAAGTCACCATCTTCTTTGTGACTTTTTTATATCAGGGAATTCTCCCTGTCATTTTCCCACCCAGACACTTCCCTATGCTTTGTCATCTCCAGAAACTCATTATTCTGTGAGATTAATCAATTCAGAAACTCACATCTCCTCAGCAACCCCTATTTCTTGGGTCCCTGTCACCCTCTGCTTGGAAGAGTTGAAAGGTGGACATCTGGGAGCTCCTTCCTGATCTTCCATTAGCTGAGGAGGGCAAACAGGGAATTCTCTCATTTCCTATGCAGTTGGCTTTCTGGATTTCATCATTTCCAGAAATTTATTATTCTGCAAGTTGAAATCAACTCATAAACTCATACCTCCTCAGATCATTTCCTACCCCAGCTGCATTAATTCCTCATGCCCCATCTCCAACCTCCCAGAACAGATAACTTTCCCATTTCTCAGCTTCTTTTAATGTGTTTTCTCCCTAATTAGACTGTGAATTCTTTGAGAACAGGAATTGCTTTATGCCTACTTTGTATCCCTAGCACTTAACACAGTACCTGACACTTAATGTTTATTGAGTCTGATTTAACATCAGAGTTGCCTTGGAGCACTTAAAGGTTAAGTGATCTCTTCACAATCACTTCACTTACCTTGAGTTGGTAAGATCTGAATCCAATCTTCTTGAGATCAGTTTTCCATCTTATTTCTATCCTATTTCCATACTATGTTGCCCACTATCATTCCTTAAGGAGAACAAACTAATCTACTTCTTTAAATCACAAAGATGATGACTAGGAAAGTCTTTTTAATTTAAATATTGACAATTGTAGAAATTCTCTTTTAGAAGAATATCTTATTTTATTGATATACAGAAGATTGACATATCTATCATTTCCACAATCTCACTTACCTTAGATCTCTCTTTGTCTACTGTTTGCTGCCCTACTATGTGCAAACACGCCCATATCTACTCCTTCCTTAAAAAGCTCCCCACTAATTATTGGCCCATATCTTTTCAGTCTTGTGTAGCTGAAATCCTTGAAAAGGCTGTCTACAAGAAGTGCTTCTACTTCCTTTCCTCTCACTCTTTTCTAAAATCTACAAAAACTGGCTTCCAGCTTCATCATTCCACCAAAACTACTCTCTTTAAAATTATTGATCTCTTAATTGTCAAATCCAAAAGCCTTTTCTAAATCCTCAGTTTTTTCAACTTTTTCACATTGTTAATCTCTTCTTGATATTCTCTTCGCTCGAAGTTTTTGTGATGATTTTTTCCTCTTCTTGTGGCTATATGTTCTTATACCTGTCTTAGGGCTCCTTCTTAGTCCTTTTCACTGAATCTTCAACCAGATCTTGGCAAAGATATTGGAGTAGTTTGCCATTTCTTTCTCTAACTCATTTTACAGATGAGGAAAATGAGACAAAAAGGGTTTAAGTTTCTCCACAGTAACACAACAGTGTCTGGGGATGGATTTGAATTCAGGAAGATGAATCTTTCTGACCTCAGCAGTCTATCCATTTTACTACCAAGGTGTCCTAATGTAATCATAGGTCAGTATAAAAAAAATGCAATGGGAGAGTAGGATATTGAGGAGAATATACAAGATGGTTTCATGATCAACAATACTAGAAAATATACTTCTGGCCCTCTCAGCATTACCTCTAGAATTCTCAAGGGAACCCAAAACAACCAATGTTTACGATTGATGGTTATGGGAAATAATCCACAACTGAGATATTCTATTGTTCTTTCCCAGGGCATGATTCTGTTGGACCACAATTAATAACTTTTTTGGGAAAAAAATGGATTCTCTGGTATGGGGAACTTCTAAATGAGGAAATTCTCTTTAGTTCATGCAGGTCATCATTTTAGAGAATTACTAGGGGCATTGAGGAGTTAAATGATTTGTCCAGGGTCACAAAAGCCATCGTGTGTTAGACAATAAGCCTGAACCTAAATAAATTTGGATCCCAGTCCATCTCTCTATTCACTACATCACACTATCTTGTCCCTACTTTGGAAAATAGGCAGGAAATTGGAGGAAGCAGTGTTACTTCACTGCAAATTTCTACATTCATGCCTATTTTAAATAATCTATTTTATTTCTGCCTAAATTAATCAGTTACCTGAAGGAAAACAGCACTGTGATATTTTTAATATTGAGTTACAATATTGGAGATAACCTAGAAAAGTCTTTAATTAATGTTTTTCCAAAAGCCAGGGCTCAAGCTGAGACAGAAGAGTCTAGACTGGGGATACTATGACTGGGAATGAAGACAAACCTGCTGTATGGTTTGGAGATTTAAGGGGAGGCAGAAGCTAATGCCAGCATGAAATAGATTTAAAAGTATTGGATTTGGGGTCAGAGGATCTAGATTTAAATCCTGGTTCTACTAATTTCTGCCTCTGTGACCTTAATTAGTCATTTAATGTTTCTGGGTTTTAGTTTCCACATCTGTTAAATAATGGAGGTAGGTTATTGTTCTCATTTTACAATAAAAGAAACTGAGGAAAACAGATTAAATGATTTGCCTAAAATCAACCAGCTAATAAATGTCAAAAGTGGGATGTGAACTTCTTAGTTCTATACTGTGGTCAATCCACAGCATTAGCTCACTTCCTAAACTCAGGGGGAAACCTCCAAGCTAGTGGAAAGGGAGCAAGAAAAAAAAAGTTCTGAGGTTCACTAATATAAGGAGAGTAGGATTCAGAGACAGAGGACTCGCCAGCTCTGGATGGAATGGTGTAAAAGTACCAGACAAGAGCCCAGTCATCAAGAATTGGTAAGGATGAAGCTGGAGGAGACAAAAAGGGGAAAGTACTTTCTGGGCCCAAAGGAGAAACTGAGGACATGGTAAGAACTTGTTTATTGAGATACGGACTTCAGAACAATACCAAAAACATGACTGATACTGCTGAGACAGGGAACAACTGACATAAAGTTCTTAATAACCTGTTTGCCTAGTTTTGGGGCAAAACTTAGTCTACCCAAAGGATTTCATTTAGAATCTATTTGCAAGGTGTTTCTACTGAGTTTATATCCCAAAGAAATCATAAAGGAGGGAAAAGGACCCACATGTGCAAAAATGTTTGTGGCAGCCCTCTTTGTAGTGGCAAGAAACTGGAAACTGAGTGGATGCCCATCAGTTGGGGAATGGCTGGATAAGTTATGGTATATGAATGTTATGGAATATTATTGTTTTTAAGAAACTACCAGCAGGATGATTTCAGAGAGGATTGGCGAGACTTACATGAACTGGTGCTAAATGAAATGAGCAGAACCAGGAGATCATTGTACATGGCAACATCAATATTATATGACGATCAATTCTGACAGACGTGGGTCTCTTCAACATTGAGATGATTCAAACCAATTCCACTTGTTCAGTGATGAAGAGAGCCATCTACACCCAGAGAGAGGCCTGTGGGAACTGAGTCTGGTTCAAAACATAGCATTTTCACTCTTTTTATTGTTGTTTGTTTGCATTTTATTTTGCTTCTCATTTTTTTCCTTTTTGATTTGATTTTTCTTGTGCAGCAAGATAACTGTAGAAATATGTATGCATATATTGGATTTAACATATATTTTTACCATGTTTATGGATTACTTGTTATCTAAGGGGAGGGGGTAAGGAGAAGGGCGAGAATTGGAACACAAAGTTTTGCAAGGGTTAATGTTGAAAACTTATCTATGCATATCTTTGAAAATTAAAAATCTTTAATAAAAATTAATTAATTAATTTAAACAATAATCTTTTTGTAAGGTTAGAGGGATAGGATTGGGTAAGATAATGGTTGGTTTGGTGGTACAATGAACAGAGTGTTGGAGTCCTTTTACATCATCCCTGACAACTTGCCATGTGACCTGTGCTTGGATACTTAAAGTGACAGGGAACTTATTACCTAAGATGTCCGTTGTTGGACAGTCTAATATTTAAGAGGTGTCTCCAGATCTCTACAATCTGATAGTTGATTTTTAATTCTGCCTTCTGTGGTCACATCAAATAAATCTAAAGCTATTTTGATATGATAGCATTTTAAGCATTTATAAATAGTAGTCATGTCACTTTGAAAGTTTTCTCTTCTCTGGTTCTTTCACCCAATATTCATGATTGTGGTTGAATTTTCTTGATATCCTTGTTGCCTTCCTCTCAGGAATGCTCTAATTTGTCAATTTTCTTCCTAAAAATGTTATAATCACATATTGTGATTATCTAAATTTAAAAAAAAATACTGAAATTAAACACTGCTTCATGTCACCATATGAGCAAATACTAAATACTAATTCAGCAACTAAGGTCAAGAGTAACCATCTGGTATTTCAAAAAAGCAATATCAGACAATCTACGTGGTGTAGTATGGCCCTGATTCTCCCAAACCTCCAAAAAAGCTTTTATCAGGCTAAAATAGATATAATTTTCCATATTCAGTGTAAACCATAGTGTCTATAGCAACTATTTAAAATTAAAAGCAAAAGATAAAATTCTGGAATTCATAAACTAGGGCCTTCCTATTACTTGCCCTTTCTGCTTTTCATTGTTGTTCTTCTTTCCCCCCCTTTCATTCAAAATAATTCTTTTTCAAAAATTGTCTTTTTTCCATTTGCATATAAAAACAAATTTTAACATTAGTTTTTTAAAATTTTGAGTTCCAAATTCTCTCACTTCCCATTTCTTTCCCCTCATTGAGAAGGAGAAATTTGGTATAGCTTACACATGTGCAGTTATGCAAAAAGTA
This sequence comes from Sarcophilus harrisii, assembly GCF_902635505.1. Classification (NCBI taxonomy): domain Eukaryota; kingdom Metazoa; phylum Chordata; class Mammalia; order Dasyuromorphia; family Dasyuridae; genus Sarcophilus; species Sarcophilus harrisii. Next base: position 131,225,883 of record NC_045429.1, read on the forward strand.
TTTCCATCTTAGCCAAAAGAATTGCAAAAGAAAACTCAGACACCCCCCCCCCAAAAAAAAAAAACAAGAAAAAAAGTAAAAAAAAAAAAGTGATCTGAACTCAAACTCCATTAGTTCTTTCTCTGAAAGTGAATAATGTTTTTTCATCACAAGTCCTTCAAATTTATATTGTTGAGAATAGCTAAGTCATTCACAGTTGATTGTCATACAATATTGCTGTTACTGCATACAATATTTTCCTTGTTCTGCTCATTTCACTTTGCATGAGTTCATTTAAACCTTGCCAGGTTTTCCTGGAACCATCCTGCTCATCATTCCTTATATCACAGTAGTATTCTGCCAGAATCATATACCACAACTTATTCGACCACTTCCCGATTGTTGGACATTCCCTCAATTTCTAGAGCTTTGCCACCACAAAAATAGCTGCCATAAATATTTTTGTACTTATAGATCCTTTCCCTTTTTTATATAATCTCTTTGGGATGTAGATCTAGTAATGACATTGCTGGGTCAAAGTGTATCAAAGTTGTATAGACCTTTGGGCATTTCAAATCACTTACCCGAATAATTGGGATCATTCTCAATTCTATCAACAGTGTGTTAGTGTCCCTAGTTTTCTACATCCCTTCAAACATTTGTCATTTTCCTTTTTTGTTATATTTGTCATTCTGATAAGTATGAGGTGACTCCACAAAGCTGTTTTAATTTGCATGTCTACAATCAATGTGATTTAGAGCATTTTTTCCATATGAGTATAGATAGCTTTGGTTTCTTCTTCTGAAAACTGCCTATCTTTGATATCTTTGAAGCCACATCCTATGACTTGTATTTTTATATATTTGACTCAGTTCTCTATATATTTGAGAATATATATCAGAGAAAGCTACTGTAAAAACAAAATTTCCCCAATTTTCTGATTTCCTTCTAATTGTGACTGCATTGATTTTGTTTATGCAAAACCTTTTTGATTTAATATAATCAAAATTATCCATTTTACTTCTCATAATAATCTCTATCTCTTATTTTGTCATAAAGTCTTCCCTTCTCCATAGACTTAACAGATAAGATATTTCAGGTTCCCTTAATTTTCTTATAATATCAGATATACTCATTTGAGATATTGGTCTATACCTAGGTCCTGCCAATATGCTTTTGAGTTTTCCCAGTAATTTTTGTCAAATAATAGTGAGTTTTTCTTTAAAAAGCTTAGATCTTTGCACTTCTCAGAAATTAGATTACTATGGTCATTTACTACTTTGTATTAATATTCCACTAACTATTCCAATAGTCCAGTTCCAGATTTTTTAGCCAGTTCCAGATTGTTTCCATGATTACCACTTTGTAATACAATTTGGGATCTGGTACTGCTGGGCTACCTTCCTTCACATTTTTTCCCCATTGATTTCCTTGATATTCTTGATCTGTTTGTTCTTCCAGATGAATTTTGCTATTATTTTTTTCTATTTCCATAAAATATCTTGGTAGTTTGATTAGTATGACATTGACTAAGTAAATTAATTTAGGTGGAATTATCATTTTTATTTTATTAATTTGGGCTGCCTTACTGTTCAACCCCACGTGTCCTTTGTTCCTTACTAACCCATTATTAGATCTGTGGATCCCTAGATTTCAAGGGAGTCTATGAACTTGGATAAGAAAAAAAAAGCATCATATTTCCAACTTAGAAATAAGACTTAGTGTTTGTTTACAATATGAATATGGGCAACAAATATACTGAGAGGGGGTTTATAGGGGCTAATGGGGTCTATGTCAGAGAAAAAGTCTAGAATTCCTGTTCTAGTCTGAGCAGTTGACTCTGATCAATCCTGTCACTCATCCTCACAAATTTCATTCCCAGCCCTATAAAAAGCCCAGGGACATGTTGTGATAGGGTGGGTGGAAAGATTGTCTTTACATTCTAAGCTTTTCTGACCCAATTTAAAATGGGACTTGGAACATGGCAGGGTAGGGAATTTCCTAGGATCTGTCATCCAAGATCCTGTTCTTGGTTTGTCTGCATAGATAGAGCAGAGACACATGTCCCACCTATTAAATGATGATTTTTAACATTCCTTTTATAGGGCATCTTTTTTACCTCCTTTCAGCAAAAAACTCGGGAGCAGTGTCGTAGATAGAATTTAGACCTGGAATAAGAGAGCCCTCAGTTCAAATCCAGTCTCAGATACTTGCTAGCTATGTCTGAATAAGTTATTAACTCTGCTTGCCTCAGTTTCCTTATTTATAAATTGAGAAATAATGATATTGTTGTGAGGATCTAATAAGACAATAATTGCAAAGTGCTTAACACGATACTTGGCACATAAAAGGAATTATGCAAATATTAGTTATTTTTATTTTTTTTTCCCTGAGGCAATTGAGATTAAGTGACTTGCCCAGAGTCACACAGCTAGGAAGTGTTAAGTGTCTGAGGACAGATTTGAACTCAGGTCCTCCTGATTTCAGGGCTGGTGTTCTATCCACTGCAGGTATTTTTATGATTATTAAATAAACACAATAATGAGGATACTGCCTTATGTTGCCTGTTTTTCCTTTACAAGTAACATTTCAATTATCTATAATCTCAATAGAGTAACTATTTCTTCACAGCCACACCTACCTAACCATTATGATTTTCATCTACATCCTGTCATGTTACCACAAGAGTTCTACCCACTGTGTTGAAGGGGGGCTTCTTTATGGATATGAGCAAGACACATAGACTATACATGGTACAAAATCACTAAAATTTTATCAGGAAGGAAAAAAAAAATTCATCCTAACAAAGTACTCTATATTTCTATATTTAAATAAAGAATTTTTCCAGCTCTTACATGGTAGAAATAGGGTGGTACTCTTATATAACTCTGTGATTTGTTGCCAAAGCACAAACATAAATTAGATCAGAAGAGGGCAAAGCTGTATCATTTTTTAAAATAGCTTAATTTTCTGGATCAAGTTATCAAATAGGAGGGAGCATGATCTCTGATCCTTTACTCCTCTTGTTTATTTTGCAGCTAATATTTAGAAATGCTGTCTCATAAAAAATTATAGAAAAAAGTTAATGTTCTTTATATGCAAAAGACAATAAGCAGAACTTATAAATGCTATTTATGTTTTTTTCAAGAAAAGGCTGAAGTGCAACAATTGCTTTATCAGGCATCATCTTTACCTGATAGCCAAATAAAACTTCTTATTGTCAGAACCCCAAGATTTCATTATTTTACTTATTCAAAGTGTTTTCATCTGGCAAAAGGATTCCTTGGGTGAGAACCTCGAGAAGTTGAAAGTGATGTAGAGATGATTTTAAGCTTAATATAAAGACAAACTTGTGACAAGAGAATGCAAGCTAACAGAGTAATTAACATTTTACAAATTATTAAGTCACTTTGTCCTCACAACAAGAAGTAGGTGCTGTTCTTATCCTCATTTTATAGAAGCGGCTTGCCCAGGACCACACATTTATTATCCGAGGCCTGATTTGAACCTGGAATGAAAACCGTTTTTAGTTTCAGCAATCATATTATACTTTGTTATATTCAGTGTCCCTATGTAGCATAGATATGCTCTGAATATTCCTTCTGGCATTTCTGTAGTTTTAAGCTTTCTCTCCAAAACAGATAATTGAAAAATGGAAAATTGAGCCATCTCTTATGGTTTGGGTGATAAAGGACCTCTTAAGAGATACAAAGGAGGTGGATTGGTCATGTTGGAAAAGCAAAGGCTGACAGCAGTAGCAGTAGTATGTGTATGTGTGTTTATAATATCTATATGTCATCACATATTTACATAGATCATATATATATATATCATCACATATTCACACATGTAGCTCAAACACTGCTATATAGTTGAAAATACAGAGACAAAAAATAGTCCCTTCTCTCAAGGAACTCAAAGGTTAATGGAGATTTTAGGTAGTGGGATCCCTCTTAATAATGGTCTTCAAATAAATTAGATAAGCACTTGCCTGGTATGTTGTAGAGAAGATTCCTTTTTTGGATTCTGGTTAGACCACATAGCCTCTTGGGTCTCTTCCAACTCTGAGATTCTGATGGGAAAAAAAAAGTAAAACCTTGATAAGAGTTAGCTGAAGTCCATACTTATTTGGGAAAAATCTTTGCTTCTATTCCCTGAGAGACTGAGCATTTAGAGTTTTCTCTTGGCTGAAATTAATACTAGATTCCCTCAGGAAAAAAAAATGCTTGACTGTTTAAAATATATTGCCACTTGGTGATCTGAATGTGTATACTTCTGATAAATGCATCATAGAATCTTAGATTTAGAGACAAAAGGGACGTTAGAAATCATATTGTCTAATTTCCTCAGTTTACAAATGAAGTAAGTGAATTACTCCAGGGGGAGGTATCTCTCATCAGACAGAAAGAGAGGGAAGATTTGAAATTCATTCTTCTTGAGTCTTGTTTGTAAGTCTCAGGCCCATGCAAAATTACCTTGAACTTTCTATAAGCCTCAAACCCATAATTCTGGAGGAGACTCTTTGCATTTCTGTTGCTACACCCAGGCCTCTATCTCCCATATTAGTTATTTTCTTTTTTTTTATTGTTCTGCTTTTTTTTCAGTTTCAAATTCTTTTCTTCCTTCTAGTCCCTCCTTGAAAAGGCAAGAAATATGATCCTCATTATGCACATGAAGTTGTGCAAAGCATATTTCCACATGAGCCATGTAGAACAGTTGTTTTGTAGGTCACTTTTTCTGCTGCTTAATTAGATATTGCCTTGCATTATTTTATATATAGATGTCTTTCTTTTACAACTCAATTATTAGTTCCTGCAGGCTAGCAAATCCTGTGCTACCCTTCTTTTATAACATACTTTTGTCCTAGCACTAGCTCAATAAGGGTTTTTTTTTAATTAAAGCTTTTTATTTTCAAAACAGATGAATGGATAATTCTTCAGTATTGATTCTTGCATAGCTTTGTGTTTCAGATTTTCCCTTCTTTCTCCCTATCTCCTCCCCTAGATGGCAAGCAATCCAATATGTTAGACATGTTAAAATGTATGTTAAATTCAATATGTGTAAACATATTTATACATCAATAAGTTCTTTTTTTTTTAATAGCCTTTTATTTACAGGATATATACATGGGTAACTTTACAGCATTAACAATTGCCAAACCTCTTGTTCCAGTTTTTCACCTCTTACCCCCCCCCCTCCCCTAGATGGCAGGATGACCAGTAGATGTTAAATATATTAAAATATAAATTAGATACACAATAAGTATACCTGACAAACGTTATTTTGCTGTACAAAAAGAATCAGACTCTGAAATATTGTACAATTAGCTTGTGAAGGAAATCAAAATGCAGGTGTGCATAAATATAGGGATTAGAATTCAATGTAATGGTTTTTAGTCATCTCCCAGAGTTCTTTTTCTGGGCATAGCTAGTTCAGTTCATTACTGCTCCATTAGAAATGATTTGGTTGATCTCATTGCTGAGGATGTCCTGGTCCATCAGAACTGGTCATCATATAGTATTGTTGTTAGTATATAATGATCTCCTGGTCCTGCTCATTTCCTCCAGCATCAGTTCATGTAAGTCTCTCCAGGCCTTTCTGAAATTATCCTGTTGGTCATTTCTTACAGAACAAGTAATATTCCATAATTTTCATATACCACAATTTATTCAGCCATTCTCCAACTGATGGACATCCATTCAGTTTCCAGTTTTTAGCCACTACAAAAAGGGCTGCCACAAACATTCGTGCACATACAGGTCCCTTTCCCTTTTTTATAATCTCTTTTTTTTTTTTATTTATTTAATAGCCTTTTATTTACAGGATATATATATATGGGTAACTTTACAGCATTAACAATTGCCAAACCTCTTGTTCCAATTTTTCACCTCTTACCCCCCACCCCTCCCTAAATGGCAGGATGACCAGTAGATGTTAAATATATTAAAATATAACTTAGATACACAATAAGTATACATGACCAAAACATTATTTTGCTGTACAAAAGAATCAGACTCTGAATTATTGTACAATTAGCTTGTGAAGAAATCAAAGATGCAGGTGTGCATAAATATAGGTATTGGAATTCAATGTAATGGTTTAGTCATCTCCAGAGTTCTTTTCTGGTATAGCTAGTTAGTTCATTCTGCTCTATTAGAAATGATTTGGTTGATCGTTGCTGAGGATGGCCTGATCCATCAGAACTGTCATCATCTAGTATTTTGTTGAAGATATAATGATCTCCTGGTCCTGCTCATTTCCTTCAGCATCCAGTTGTATAAGTCTCTCCAGGCCTTTCTGAAATCATCCTGTTGGTCATTTCTTACAGAACAGTAATATTCCATAATTTTCATATACCACAATTTATTCAGCATTCTCCAACTGTGGACATCCATTCAGTTTCCAGTTTCTAACCACTACAAAGGGCTGCCACAAACATTCGTGACATACAGGTCCCTTTCCTTCTTTATAATCTCTTTGGGATATAATCCCAGTAGTAACACTGCTGGATCAAAGGGTATGCACAGTTTGATAACTTTTTGAGCATAGTTCCAAACTACTCTCCAAAATGGTTGGATTCATTCACAACTCCACCAACAATGAATCAATGTCCCAGTTTTCCCACATCCCCTCCAACAATCATCATTATTTTTTCCTGTCATCTTAATAAGTTCTTAAAGGAAGGAATGAAGACCTTTTTTTAGCCTCAGCAATCATTATAAATATTTGTCAGAATCAGTGTCTCTGCATGGCATAGATACCCCTAAATATTCCCACTGGCATTTCTGTAGTTTTAGGCTATCTCACCAAAACAAGTAACTGGAAAGTCGAAGATCCAGTCACTTGTTATTGTCTGGCTGATAAAGGACTTCTGGGATACAAAAAATCAACAAAAGTGATGATCTGGTCACATAGGAAAAGCAAGGGCTCACATAACAATAACAGTAATAAATAATTAACATTTATGTAGTGCTTACTATGGTGCTAAGTACCTTACTATTGTCTCATTTGATCCAAGGACAACTTATGTGCTTCCCCAGTGTTCAGACATCTCAAAGAGAACTCTGAGCACATAGTTTGTACCTCTTATAGAAATGTGTAAAGTGGACGTGGCAAGAACATCTGGAGAGGTTGCAAGCTGCTCACATCTATGAAACCATAGATTCTCAAAGTATTTATTCTCAAATTCTCAAAGTATTTATTTTTTAAATATACATCCAATGATAAACATTCTCTTGACTGTTTGCTTTGCCACAGAGTAGACATAATGTTTGTTTCAAGTGATCATTATTGTTTTGCAGGCAATTGGGGTTAAGTGACTTGTCCAGAGCTCTTACGTGTCAGAGTCTGTATTTGAACTCAGGCCCTTCGGACTTCAGGGCCTGTGCTCTATCGACTGTGCCACCTAGTTTCCCAAAATGAATTATTTTTTTATGAGTCTTTCTTATATGAGTTTTCAACTTTGTAGATTAACATATTCTCTTCCTAAGATATGCTATGGTTTTTTATTTTATCGGACATATTTAATTACAGACACCTTCAATTTTTTAATATTTTCTAGTATCCTATGCCTTTACCTTGGTATTGAAAGATTTTCTTAATTTTTTCCATTTCCTTTTATATTTTCTTGATTTATATTACTTTGTTGTGTGTCCATAACACATACATCTATGAAAAAACAGCAGCATTTCTTTTTTTTGTTGTTGTTAAACATAAAAATACATGTCAAATCTAATTTATGTATGGATATTTATACAATTATCTTGCTGCACAAGAAAAATCAGATCAAAAAAATGAGAAAGAAAATAAAATGCAAGCAAACAACAATAAAAAAAGTGAAAATACTATGTGGTGGTCCACACTCAGTTCCTACAGTTCTCTCTCTGGGTGAATATGGTTCTCTTTACCACAAGACCACTGGACTTGGCCCGAATCCCTCATTATTGAAAAGAACCACATCCATCAGAATTGATCATTGTAAAATATTGATGTTTCCACATACAATGACCTTCTGGTTCTGCTTGTTTCACTCAGCATCAGTTCATGTAAGTCTCTCCAGACCTCTCTGAAATCATCCTGTTGGTAATTTCTTATAGAACAATAGTATTTCATAGCATTCATATACCATAACTTATTCAGCCATTCTCCAACTGATGGGCATCCACTCAGTTTCCAATTTCTAGCCTCTACAAAGAGAGCTGCCACAAACATTTTTGCACACGTGAGTCCCTTTCCCTCTTTTAAGATCTCTTTGGGATATAAGCCCAGTAGTAACACTGCTGGGTCAAAAGGTATGCACTGTTTGATAATTTTTTGAGTATAGTTCCAAATTGCTCTCCAGAATGGCTGAATCTGTTCACAGTTTCACCAACAATGCATCAGTGTCCCAGTTTTCCCACATTCCCTCCAACATTTGTCATTATCTTTTCCTGTCATCCTAGC